>NW_014036012.1:0-2403 GCF_001186125.1 Sphaeroforma arctica JP610 | reverse complement strand
AATGATATAATATAATAATAATATAATACTCGATAACAGTATAATAGTTAAAATATATAAATTTAAAATAATATAAAATGTAAAGATATATATATTATTATGGTGTGCCAAACTATAGTGTGTCTGTCCTTACCTTACACACGCGCGTCATCTCGTCCAGTGCCTTCTCCGGTGTGTCACAGCTACATAAGCCGAAGGTGTCGACCACCGTGTCAAAGGTGTCATTGGCGTAAGGTAGGGCTTCCACACTGCACTGTTCGTATATAACTGAAAGTGAAAGTATCTCAGCAGTCTATAGAGCCCACCTACATGTACACCGACGCACACGCCCAAAGACAGCATAAATGCAGACGCTACAAGTTCACAAAGACACGTACGCAAGTACAGTCAATGTACGGTTTAGAAGGTTGAACCGTCAAAACGTAAGCACGTGTCCGCACAGCTGTAGTAAGTGCCCACTAAGTTAGCTGGATGGACTCTTATAGCCGACGTATTCACCCTCAGCAGCCTATGTATTCCAACCAGGGGCACACACGCGCAAACACTCAAAGGCCGTATTTAACGCAAACTTGCGCATTTAACAAAACATGTATTACAAGGGCTGCTCGGGGAGGGATTTCTTTTGATAAACCAAACACTCCCAGAAGAAGCTCTAAACGTTCTTCTCCAAGCTCACCCACCATTCACACATCACGTTCAACTATTTGATTGAACCTCACTATTGAGATAAGACAACAGCAATGCAATCCGAAATATCGCTCTTACAATGGAAAACAATTCAAAGTATTACACACACAATCAACCCATTTAACATACACCTGTAGTGTTATTCATAGTCAAGTATATGTATATGTACCACCAATATGCAACTCTACATATATGCCACAATTCAAAGTAGTACACACACAATCATCCCATTTAACATACACCTGTAGTGTTATTCATAGCCAAGTATATGTATATGTACCACCAATATGCAACTCTACGTATATGCCACAATCTAAGGGTAGCTTGGTGGCCTACGTCTTAGCCACGTCTTGTATGTGTTACTATTCATTGTCAAGTATATATAACGACACCAATCTTCTGCACTCTCACACATAGCACAATCTGAGAGAAGCTTGGCAGACTATTGTTAAGTATGTACGAGTACACCAATCCTTTGCACTCTCACACACATAATCTGAGAGTGATTTGGTAGACTATTGTGAATTACATATAAGTAGGCCAGCCCTCTACACTCTCACACGTAGCACAATATGAGGCTAGCTCAGTAGACTATTGTCAAGCATGTATAAGTACACCAACGTTCTACACTCTCACGCAGCACATTCTGAGAGTTCTTGGTGGACTATTGTCGAGTATATGTATGTACACCAACCCTCTACACTTTCGCACATACCACAATCTGAAGGCAATTTGGTAGCCTTTGTCTTAGCCACGTCCAGCATGCCTTGAGACGAATCCGTTATTGTGAGTGTGCTACAGCGGACGCCGTTGTAGTACTTGGTGTTCCGTCCGGTTCCTAAGCAGAATACGGCATTTGGCGGTTAAGACGTTTGGGTTGAAGAAGACAACAAAGGCCATACTATAAAGTCGCATAGCGACGATAGTTGGAGATGAGACATCAGGAACCCTACACCCCAAAACCTCTAGAGGCAGAAATAAAAATAGACACAACCAAACATGGCTGAACGGACTGACGTCCGTGATGATGTTTTTAGACGAGGGTGGTGATTTTTTTTTATGGCGAAAACGTATTGGCTCGATGCACACAGATGTGCTGTGCAGTGCTAAGTGCAATGAAAACGTATTGTGATTGGGTTTAAGGTACTTTAAAAGTAATCCAGGTCTCCACAAAAATATAGCACGCACTACAACGCGTTTGGCTTGCATTCTTCCCATTGGTGTACTTGATGTCACGCCTGAGTTCTGTATAATACAATTTATTTAACGCGTTCACAGTGTGTGATATGCTGCAACGGGCAACACTAAGCTTCTTCGCGTAGACTTCTAGTACTACACTCAGCAGATGTGTATCAGAGTATATGGCGATGCAGTAGGCTATATCATAGGCAATTGAGTTTCAACTATCCAACTGGCGATCCAAGGGTCACACCCGATTACTGTATATGTTGCTTGACGGTGTTTTGGTTGCTCCCGTTGTTACAAAGGAAGTCTAGTACCCCAGACAAAGTTTTTGAGGTGTATAAGGAGTTTCCTAGCGGGCTAGTTAATGTCCTCTACTTAAGCCATAAATATATTACGATAGGATAGAATAAAGACCCATCCTCGAGAGGACGAGCAGAAGAGTGAAATGTGTGCCGTACACAGAGAATAGAATAGTTAAGGTACATATATACATCAATGCATACATACATACATACATACATACATACATAC
>NW_014036013.1:0-2403 GCF_001186125.1 Sphaeroforma arctica JP610 | reverse complement strand
AAACCTCACACGCGCTAAATACAGAAGCGATATGTTGTGGAATATGGTACACGCATTACACAGATTTAGTGTACCAGTCAGCACCAGTCAGCACCAGTATCGCTTACATTAATACATGCGAAGCCGAACAGCCGCTGAGATCTTCACATGACAGACTCTGATGTGCAATCATGCAAACCTCACACGCGCTAAATACTGAAGCGATATGTTGTGGAATATGGTACACGCATTACACAGATTTTGTGTACCAGTCAGCACCAGTATCGCATACATTAATATATGCGAAGCCGAACAGCCGCTGAGAACTTCACATGACAGACTCTGATGTACAATCCTGCAAACCTCACACGCGCTAAATACAGAGGAGGTCAAGAAAGGCGGCTTTGTCTACCTTTGTGTCGCCAATATCGCTGATATCAATTTCGATCTTATCGATGTTGTGTAGCTGTCGTCCCATCACAGGGGAAGAGATCATGTACTCACACCCCTGTACCAGCTGCAGCGTAAAATCTGTCGGATACTTCGCCCATGGACGCAGACATGGAGAGGTGGTGTCAATATGGTAAGCTTGCGCTCACTGGAACATTTCATAGAATGCACGTAAAAACTCATTTGATATGTAACAATAGAATGATGAAAGCGAGACTACACTGAACTGTGGGAAGTACACATATACAGTACGATATACTTTTCGGTGAGGGGGGAACTGATGATATACTGAACAGTTAGTGCTCAGATCAAAAAAGAGCTCTGGTTTGTATCAGTACTTATTGATTACATGCATACAACATCGATTCCATCGTGAGCTATGGAGTAGATAAGTGCCAACTCTATCCAGATATATGCATATATTAAATATACAACCGCCAACAAAAACCGCTGCTACTTTCGAGCGCGTTCACAAATCTGAAACTGTTTAAGCCAGTACCATACTTATAAATAATCAATTCTCGGACTAAACCCCAAATTATCGCCAAACTACTCACCGTCGCCGGATGCGATATACGGACTTCGTATCGAGTGTTAGGGTCCTGTTGTGGAGTAGTAGAAAGTTTAATACAGCCGGACGATACATACATTGATAGCTTTAAGATTTTCAATCGCGCGTGACAAAGATAATTTAAGACCTCTGACTAGGCACACAGCCACTGCAAAACTTGTAACGTGTGCAGCGTTACGAGCGACTCTTGGTTCGAGCTCTGTAGTCAAAACAGTACGAAAAAACTCGAAATTAGTTGAACTTGCTCCAGAGCCCCAGGGGGGGGGTGGGGAGCATTGGTGATAAGTTGATCAAGAATTATCGTGATTCTAAATACCTATTGCAGACATACGATGTACGATTTCAGGTTTACAACAAGATGCTTCAAACATGAGAGTATAAGAACATGAGAAAATGAACACCCAACACGAATCTCAGATCTACAGCATAATTACGAGACTTAAGGCCTGATAATCAATACTGTACATAGAGCAGTCTATGCCAGACTCATCTGGCATATCCTCCGGATTTAATAACATTGAACATATGGGGAGACTAATCAACATCACATGGATGCAGTCACCTTAAGGACTTGCAACACGTAGATTCGAGCATTTCCTTTAGTCTCAACATAATATTTCGGTATGATGATGGTATATACCCACATCCGACACACACAGAGCATGGCCCGGTGACATTGTTCCGGAACAACGGTGGTATGCGGGCAATCAACATACTATCTTGTGATCGATGCATGCCTTGTTGAGCGCTGTTCTATCTCCCTCATAATGCCAAATAGTATGACTATCTATGGAGTGATGGGGCTTGTGCCCCATAGTGAGTACTGTACTTAAAATTCAAATACAAAGGTGCTTATAGAATCCGGAGCAGTCTAGATTCAAGAAATGTCAGACTACAACAATGATTGTCATACATTGAAATGCACATGAAGCTGAACAGCTGAACCCTATACATATTTTGTTCCCTCATACGACTTCACACTTTTATGATAGGCCAATCACTCACGTACCAGATTAAGGCCACGGAAGTACATGGTCTGTGCTGGAAGCATGCTCAGGTGACTCATCAGCACGTTCGGCAATAACCTTCAAACCAAAAACCGTTTGTGCATTCAGTAGCCAGATCTCTGGTTTGGGGTTGAAAACCCAAAATCTATTGCAGAGTATTTCCAAACCGTCACGTGCTATAGTAGCTTGTATTAACAATTAAGAGTCTAGCATTTGCTGTCGTGCTAAGGTGGCTCGAGCTCCCTACTTTCTTGTAAGTAAATGCGTAGATATGGATCAGGCTAATGCACACAAATATGAAAATCACATCCGCAAATGTACACAATGATACACACGCACAAACACGCACCTCATCACAAAAAATGCACGGTACAAACATAATATATATATGCCTTA
>NW_014036014.1:0-2403 GCF_001186125.1 Sphaeroforma arctica JP610 | reverse complement strand
CATAAACTAATATACATATATGTATGTATGTATGTATATATATATATATATGTATATATATATATATGTGTGTGTGTGTGGGTGTATGTGTGTGTGTGTGTGTGTATGTATGTATGTATCCATGCATAACTGAGAAAGGTGTCTGGTATTGTGACTTGCTGGTCATATTTCGCACAACTAATACATATTTTCTGTCCGTATTCTCTAGACTCTCATGTTCCTATCTCAATCCCTAATTTCGTTCCGTATTAAGCATATAGACACATACACACACCTCTTCTCCTATACACGTGTGTATCTGCCTGACTTCCATCCCCCCTCATCTCCTCTTTAGCCAGTGTATTGGGTGGGTTCGTCTTCTCGGCGTCTGCCCTGTCCTCCACCGCGTCGTCTGTGAACAGATCGGCACTGCACGGGAAAAGGCGACTCAACTCACTCACACCGGCGGCTGAGCGCAAAAGGGTGAGCGCACACACGTATTCATCAATGCGTTATACGTATATTTACCAGTGGATGCATGTGTATCTGTTCAAAAGGTACGCGCATACATGTATTTATCAATGCGTTATACGTATATTTACCAGTGGATGCATGTGTATCTGTTCAAATGGTACGCGCATACATGTATTTATCAATGCGTTATACGTATATTTACCAGTGGATGCATGAGTATCGGTTCAAAAGTTAAGCAAGCACTTACATGTATATAGCAGTGCGTTATACGGTTTTTCACCAGTGGGTATACGTGTATCTGTTCAAACGGTGGGCCAGTCCATGTATAATAGTTCATTCTACGTGTTGACTATCAGTAGACGCAGGTGTATCTGTTCACTCACCCCAGCTGTCGATCGCACAGAGATCGAGAGATGGGCTGAGGAGAGCGCCCTTGGTGTATCTTCTCGTCTGTCTATCTGCAGATGCATTTGTATGGGTGTGTGTATGTGGCCGTTGGTGGTACACATATAGCCGTCTGTGATCCTTCAGAGCATGTGTGATATGTATATCTACTGTCAACGATTGGCTGTGCTGTGTGCGTCTCATGGTCACACTGCTGTGTGTGTCTATTACTATGCTCTATGCACTGCGCCGCCCGCAAATGCATTTGTATGGATGTGTGTATGTGTGTGTGTATGTGGTACACATTTACCCGTCTTTCATCCCAGAGTCCCCTACGAACGGTATGTCGAGTAAGCCTCACACACGCGCAGGTGCACCAACGCATCCATTTCATTAAGCGATAAGGGACTCAAGTACCAAGCACTCGCATAACAGCCAGTCGCGATACTATATTACACTGCCATTCACCTATCCCTCTCTATCTCTCTTCCTGCAAAATGAATATTATCCCAACCGTAGGTAAGTGTTTTATATCCCATAAGTACTATGTCACTATACTATACTATACTATACCATGGCTCACTCTGTTGTGCTCCATCGACCCATCAGCGCGATCTCACGGCATTTGACTTTGACGAGGATGAGCTGGACCAGTCCATACTCTTCCGACGGCAAATCATTGAGAAGAATCAGAACAAGGGGGTCACGCCACAGATAAGACTGCAGGAGTCAATGGTAAGCTGTGAGGGCGTGTGATCACAGACAGCGATGCATGGTAGGATGGGAACAGACACGGACGTATTGCATCTAAGATCATATATATATGTATATGTATATATATATATTCATTACTTATATATATATATATATATATTGCAAGATACATCACACTATACAACTGATGCCTACTTGGCACTTGCAGACGACTTCTTGAATCGTGATCATTTAACGTTGCATCCTGCAAGCCACGAACCCATTTATTCAACAATATTTATCTGGGAAGCTATTAAATCTCGTTTGCTAACAAACTGTTTGTCTGACACTTATTCGCTTGTACCCAGATACGAGGCCAGCCACAGGGCGTTACAGCCAACAAGTCCACCCCAACGCAACACACAGCTGGAGCTGCAGTCCCCTTGCTACAACAACCCGCACGACCCCCCGCCGCGCCACCCAATCAAATGCTTGCTACAGCGGCGGGAGTAAGTACCTTGGCGACATCCAATCAGATGCCAGGGATAGTGGATAAAAATAGAACCGAGAGCCCGGATAGGGAACATGAACCGAGTGTGTCTAAGAAGCCGTCGACCAATCAATTGGACTTTGCGTTCAACATGCGCGTGTTCTCATCTGATGAGAGTTCGTCTAATGACGACGGCGCACTGAGTGACGGGTCAACGGAACTCAACCGCCAAGCGCATCTGATGCTCAATGATAGTCCGTGACTGCGCATATTATTATCCCGATATGAAATATATATGTATATGTATATATATGTATATGTATATATATATATATATATATATATATATATATATATATACTAGACTCGTCTACTTACTTACC
>NW_014036015.1:0-2404 GCF_001186125.1 Sphaeroforma arctica JP610 | reverse complement strand
CATAAGTACACATATACTCATATATGTAAATGTTATTGTACGTCTACATGTAATATAGACATTTATTAATGAGCACAGAAATACAATATTATATTGGTAAATGTACATGTAGACACATGTGTACATAAATACACATGCTCATGTACGTATAGATATGCATGTAGATATGCATGTACATGTACGTGTACCTGTACTCGTGGCCAAAATATAGGAATAGGTGTATCTATCCAGGTCGAATTAATAGCGAAAATTTTCAGGTCATAAAATTAGTGTAAACGTTTAACGTTTTGTATCAAAAAGTATACTTAAAACATGCAGCTTCTATTTCTGAGGTTATGTAGCAACGGGCTTCGCGATATACACACACAAGAAGAAAGAAGCTGGCTTCACTACGCGATATAAATACACACAAGACGAGAGAAGTTGGCTCCGTAGTGAAGCAGCTGGTTCACTAAGTATTTCACTATGAAACTATGATTTCTGTAGTTCGAGACTTCGAATTTTCAATGTACAGAACTGAGTACACCTTACCTATATTAAAAAAAAAAAACTAACTGGGGCCCTGAACTTACTGAAGGCCTGAACTCCTGAAATCCTGAAGTCTGAACTCCTGGACCTGAAGTCCTGAAGTCCTGAACTTCTGAAGTTCTGAACCATCGCCCGATGGAGTAACCTTAACTTAGGGCTAATCCAAACCATCGCCTGATGGAGTACATCTTAAATTATTAGGGTCAATGATTGAGAATCTGTTTTTCCCATGTATCCTCCGGAATTAAATTTCTGCAGTTCTGAATTTCCGAGTGCCCTGTGCGAAACCGCGAGAGTGAATTGTTGTGAAAAGCAATTTCACAAATTTGATTAGCCTATCAGAATTACTGATATTCTAATCCAGGGTGTTGTATGCAAACCGATATACAACAATTTTATTGGATTAGTCATCATCACGAAAACAACAAAATTCCGAATTTTAATTGAACAAATAGTATAGCACTTTTTCAAAATTGTCCAATAATCGGAGGGACACCTTTCTTTCAAAACATTTCAGTCACAACAACTCAACAAGTGTTCGAACAAATCGAAAAATGTATTTATTACGAAAGCGTAAGCTTTTCTAAATCTAAGTCTCTAACCTGTCGACTTTATCAATTTTTTTTTTGTCTCAGAGTTTCAGACAGATTTCAATTTTCAAGTTCATAAAAGAAATATTTAGGGACTCTCTCTCTACTCTCTTTAGAGAGAGAGTCTCTCTAAACTCTCTACCCAGATTTCTACCCCACTGTACCTCTAGAGTAGAGAGAGTCAAGTCATTCTACACTCTACCGACTAGTGGAGCTGCGGCAAAATGTCTTTATACGGCACTGGTGACAATAAAACCATTAACCATCTCAGGCCCAGTTTCCTACCACTCATACTTATACTTTTTCGAGTTTACTTTGCTTTTACGATGTAATTAGCGTGATTGTAGCCCATTTATTGCACTTGTTGTATTAGTTCTTTGTCGACCTCAGAGGAGAGGTCGACGTATGTTAGACACGAATAGTGTCAACTGTAAAACCATGGGCGAATCCGAAGCAATAGCTAAGCCAGAGGACGCCTATATACATGTATCTAACTGCCAACATATTTTAAGCCCTTAAGACCGACAAGGACCTAACATAAGTGCAACAAATGGGTTGTATCCGCGCTACAATATCTAACATTTAAATCGAGGGCGCTTTCAGCCGACAGATAACAAACAAACCGGCAGAAAACAAACACATCGTACAAGTGCTTAAAATCACGCTAATTACATTAATACACCTATATTTAAGCAAATTAAACTCGAAAAAGTGTATGAGACTGGTAGGAAACTGGACCTGAGAAGGTTAAATTTTTTATTGTCACCAGTGCCGTATAAAGGCATTCGGGGGGAAGGGAGTCGGACCTCTGGGCTTTGTTTAAAAAAACAAAAACAAAATTACACAAACAAATGTGATTGTGGAGTCAATCTTGCTGAAATGAGGAGGTACTCCATGGGGGTCTACAAATGGGTCAAATAGCGTCACCGCGTTTTTTGGCGACGGACAAAAAATCGATGTTAATGTCGACAGGGACTTAGAAAAGCCTACGCTTTCAGTCATAGCCTTCTATTAATTTGTTTAAAAAAAGAAAAAAACGCGGCTGAGAAGCCGGAGGGATATATTCACGCATGGCCAAAAGGGTGCGAGTTTAAGTCCAACCACTCGCAAGTTCAACTTTAAAAAACCTACCACATACACGTAGTTAGTGTATCTGTAACAAGTTCATATATTCAACCGATGAATATCATAAAGATACCACTAACCAACGAAATTCCGGACCACTCCAATTCATAGACATACTAAATACGCCATTCACGCCATTCACGCCATCTCTGATCTTGATC
>NW_014036016.1:0-2405 GCF_001186125.1 Sphaeroforma arctica JP610 | reverse complement strand
ATATACCTTCAAACACAAAAAGATGCTCACATATTTTACAGATCAATGCAAAAATACGCGAGCTTTCTGTCGTTCGAGTGTTAGTGTATTGAAATTACGGTGTACGTTTCGTAGTGAAATCGCAGTTGGTAGAATCAATTATATCACTTTTTGAATAGGTTTAGTGCATATTTATTCATTGTGAGATCACGAGTACTATTTATTGTTTTATTTCACTACTAAATTTGTCTTTACAATTATGCATTTTGTGTTTTTTGATTTTAGCGCGCCATCATAAGTTTCGATAGCAATTTATGGATTAATTACTTTGCTTGTACTACGCTGCTCCCATTCGAATTGAGAAATGATATCACTGCTCGCACCTGATGACACCGCGTTGTATACGCTGCTGTCATTGCCATCTGCTTCAGCTATATTCCCATCGATGGTCGCATTAATATCAATTACCACCTTTGAGAGTCGTGCTGGGCCACCGTCCCCAAACACCCCCATCGTTGAGGGCTCTATTGTTTTTAAAGGTACCTTGTATTGCAAACAGACTGTCGCTCTGATGTATGTTTGTGCCTACGGCACCACCTCGACCTTCGGAAAGGTTGTCGATATAATAACCATTAAGTACGAAAGAAGCGCCACTATAAAGCTTGATACAACCCAGAGCTCCAAACCTTGCACCGTTGCCTTCGTCGGCGGCTGTGTTATTTGTATAAATTCCGTTATCGAAGAAAAAATCGTTTATTATGGCCGGTATCTGAATTGCGCCACCCTGATTTGCTTGGTTACCGCTAAACTGAGCCGTAATGGATACACTGCCAGCCATCCAGTCGAAATAGATTGCACCTCCGCCAGCATGTCTAGTGCTCGGACTAGGAAAAAACGCTCGATTGTTCTTGAATTGACCGTCAATATCGATTGTGCCTGATTTAGGAAGAAAGATAACCGCAATAGCTGGGCCTCCGGCCCATTTATCCCCAACTGTCGTGGTTGTGAGTAGATTTTCCAACAGGCATTGGTCATCCACTGTCAACTCATTGGTGCCGCTTAGAAATATGCCCACACCCGGCTCTTGGCTCTGCATGTCGTGTATGTATAAGTTATTGCAGACGAGTTGCACCTTTTGGTTTCCACCCTCGACTTCAAAAACAGACTCGCTCAAAGAATGGAATGCAGCAACGTACTGACCCTCGGATTCGCTGGTAATTTCCAAATCCCTGAAAACTATATTCTGTTCATCCGGATTAGTGGCCATAAGCATAGCTCCTGACAGTGTTTCGAAGCTCGATGTAGCCATGATCTTGGCCCTGTTACCCATCAGCGCATGCATGTCCCTAAAGTGTGATGCTCGAATCGAATTCTATCGGTTCCGACACTTTTACTACAAAACCACCTACGTGTATGGTCGCATCGTCTGTGGCGTCATCGAACGCCTCCTTGAGTGTGTCATAGCACCGATTGTTAAGTAGTACGCCTTCCGTACAATCGCAAACCTGGTGCATCGGTCTATATGGACTTGGGGATGGGCTTGGACTTACACTACCTTTCACTGGCGATTGGGACGGACTTGGGGAAGGGCTTGGAGTTTCCGAATTCTTTAGAGCCAACAATAGATTAGCTCGGTGAGTAGCTTCACAGTCTCCTAGGCCAAGATAGTATTTTTCCTCTTCTTTACTGTTCTCTCTATCTGTCGCCAGGTAAGCGCACTGTCCACTGGTAGCGTCTCTCAACAAAACAACCGGTTTCTCGGCGTTACCGTCACTTTCATTTACAATAAAAGTTTCCCAACGCTCTGGTGTATTTTCGCATAATGGCCGGCGTCCAGTCATTGTTTCGACTCCGATATAGTCATTGTTGCCAGTACGAAGGAATGATAGACAAACCTCTTCGCCGCCATCATTCACATACCCAATCTGATTTGACCTAACCCACTTGAAGTCTCTTCCCATATCCTCGGGTTCGGAGAATTTGTCACCCAATTTGTATTTGGTAGCAGCATTATTCTTACCCAATATGCTCGCTTCAATGGTAAACATCGGTGACTGTATAGATCGACCCGAAGTGCTACTGGCAGTAGCTAAAACACTACTATGATTCCAGCAAGGCTTATAATAGTAGCCATAATTCGTTTTTTTGAATAACAGTTGTGTTTTATGTGATGAAACTGTACCAATCTGTGTCAGTATTTATACTTGTAAAGTATTTACTTTTATAAAAACAACTAATATTTTCCCAGTTGCTGCCTAATAAATATTATGCGCCTTTGAAATTCTTTATTTCAAGAACAGATGAATAGATTCGCCACAGCAGTATTCAGTTGCGTCATATGTATTGTGTAATGTGTACGTATGTAGCACATACTATTGACTATTGTCGTGGACTGAGTTTTTGACGTAAAACCATATGGTCATCTG
>NW_014036017.1:0-2405 GCF_001186125.1 Sphaeroforma arctica JP610 | reverse complement strand
GTTTAGTCCAGATCTTTCCCAAAGGTCCTTTGTGCAGCCGTAGGTGACTAAAAGGCTTTAAGTAATGAGAAAGATGAGGTACCGAATCCGAGAAGAAGTTAACAAACCACACACAGAGTTCACATCTCTTCCAGTAATCGGTGTCGATAAATCCAATATAATTTATTTTTCTTGCCAGGATCAATTTCTACCCCTGCTGCAGATACCTTGTAACCAAGTAAGTGTATAGTATCTTTAGCAAAAGAACACTTGTCCTCGTTAATCTTATGTTTGGCATGGTTTAGTCGCTTTAAGACTTCCTTAACGAGTTTAGTATGTTCATGTGCTGTCTTTGTAAAGATAACTATATCATCTAAATATACTGATACGTTATCCGACAGGTCCGCAAATAGTTCCATCATAACTTGTTGAAAGAAAGAATGTAACATGTGTAAGTCTTCAGGTGCACCTTTAAACTGGTACTTCTTACCTTGCCAAGTAAAGGAAAATCATTACCTATGCGGCTCATATATTTGTAATTGATGAAATTCAGCTTTTTAAGTCTACCTTGGAAAAGATAGTCACACCTTCCATTTTGCGTAATATCTCGCTTATCTTTGGTAAGGGAAAACTATGTTGCGGAATTAGTTTGTTGATTGGCGACAAGTCTAGTACTACTCTTATTTTACTGAACGTTCCATCAGATTTATATTGATCGACCACTAAGAGAGCTAAGTTAACTGGGGTTGCATCATAATTGATTTCAATTAAACCCTGTTTTAACCAATCTTCAATTTGAGTTTTGACAACGTCTTTGTGTCTCCAACTCACGTAGTTATGTGAAGGACACTTTAACTTAGAGAAGTCGACGTTGTTAAGTCAAGCTTAACGTACCCGTTAGAGAACTTAAACATACACCAGTCAGTTATTGCAATCTTCCTGTTTTATATAATTAAGTCCATAATTATATCGGTAAAGTGCGGAATCATATCCTTTGCTTCACCTTTCGGAGGTTTAGGTATCTTTAACATGTTATCATCTGACTGATCCTTATTTGGGTCTAGCCCATTAGGCAGACCAGTGAGAGTTATACCTAAACTGAGAAGATCAGTCATACCTATAATTAAATCGTATTTCTGAGACATGTCAGTAACGATTAGGTGAGTTTTTACTTCTCTTCTGTCGGACAACATTATGTGTGCACAGTCAAAGGCTTCTTCGCAAGTGGTAACTTTGCCAATTCTCAATATTAAATTAGATGTTTCGTTATGGATAGCCATATCTGTAGCGTAGGCTACTCGGCGTGAGATAGCAGAGACTTCAGCCCCTGGATCAAAAAGTGCTATAGCTTTTTCTCCATTTACATAAACGGTTTGAAATATACGTTCCTCTCCTTTGGTATAGATTTTATTGAACTTTTTCTCATAATCTTGCTCTAATGCACACATATGGAACTGTCAGTGCTTAACTTGGACGTCCGGTATGTCCTTGCAATCATCTTCGTACCAACCGTTAGTACCCTTACAAGTAGTACACTCTTTCATATAGTGTCCAAAGTTTGGCTTGCCTGGTGCACACTTAACAGAGCCGTGTTTACCATTCCACTGGCCATCACGTTTAGTGAGGTTGTAACCACACTTGTTGCAAGGTACTCTCTCCTTCCTTTCACTCTTTGGTTCAGTGGAAGTAGAGCCTTTACCGCCTCCAGCAGTAGTGCGAGGTTTCTTAGTATTACGCGCAGTGTTATTCTCTATCGCGGTACGCTTAGCGGGCTGGGTAAAGCTCGAGGTACTAAGTACTCTAGTAGATGGATTGGTATGCTTTTGAACTATCTTCTCAAAGACAGACCAAGGCATAGATCGCAAATCACCATAGGCGATAATATCATCATTGACCTTTTTAAAAAGGTTAGCCCCCAGAGTCTTCATCATCTGACAAACTAAAATATAATCGCCAGTATAGGTACGACCTCCCAGCCGCGTGTTCATATGTGTCATATGAGCTAGAGCACCTCGAATAGTAGTATCGTTCGCAAAGAACTTGCGAGACTCTAGAAGTTCACGGTCACGTGCATCTTCAAAGAAGGCGTTCAGTATATTCTCACGCAACTGGCGTCAGGGTAGGCCTTTCCAGTTGGGCTCATGGGCCTTCAAGATAGTTTTCCATTCCTCTGACTCACAGAAATGAATAAAGGCATTCATCATCTGCTTATCCTTAAGGCTGGCAGACTCCTTAAGTTGGTCAAAAGCCTTCAGTGTCTCCACTGTACTCTCATTAGTAGAGAAATCGACTCAGCCTTCGCGTTACTTAGCTGCTTTATAAAGCTTGGTTCGAAGCGTTCACGAGGCTCACGCTCAGTGCTACGGGCTGCTAGTGCCAAAATGGAGTCTATCTCCTTTCTCTTGTTATCGATTAGATAGCGAATG
>NW_014036018.1:0-2406 GCF_001186125.1 Sphaeroforma arctica JP610 | reverse complement strand
TATGTATATATACATACATATAATATATGTACATACATACATATATATATATATATATATATATATATATATAGATATAGATATAGATATAGATATATATGTGTGTGTATACTTACAAATATATATACACGCACGTGTAAATGTATATTTAATCATATATCCTAATCTAATAAACACTTATCTCTATACACATGTGTAGGTATCTGGATGTATACATCCCTCACACATACACATACCTACTCATAAACACATACGCACCCATCGGCCCCACCATGCATGCACTACGCACCTCTGCCTGAACTGAGACTGCTGGTGCTGCTTGAGTTGTCCAATTGATCCCTGTCGTTGACTGGTGAGGGGTTCATCGCCTGCTCCACCTCATCGAACACAGACAACTGCTTGCCAGTGGCCGAGAGTGTCTGAGTGGCGTATTGGAGATACGAGTTATGAGAGACGTTGCTTTTAAGACGAAGTAACAGAGATATTAAAGCTTAAGATCAGATGTCTAACTCACACAAGAAACAGACACAGACACAGACACAGACACAGACACAGACACAGACATTCATCTACAAACACAGACACAGGCACAGACACAGAAATCCATATATAAACACAGATACAGACACAGACACTCACTCACAAAAGAAACAGACACAGACACAGAGATATACAATAGACATACCACGACACCGTTTTTATGAGATTTATTACAACACTCAACTTAATTTTTCGAGTATTTCCAAGCTATTCCTAACTATTCCCAACTATATCCAGCCTACCAATTGCCTGCACTACAGTTGCTAGCCCACCCATAGCCTGCACTCACCCACCTTTCTGATGTCCTCGTACTGTGGGTGGCTTTTGTCGGCCAAGGGATTTGGGATGTCGTTGTATGCTTCTGGATGGCAGTCGATAATCTCTTTGAACACCAGAGCCTGTGCACAACACAGCCAATAACAAGGGCCAGTGCAAGTGAGGATGAAAGTACTATGTGTATGTAGTACAAGGTAAGCTTAAGACTTAGGAGTGTGAAGCACGCACCTTCTCTGTATATAAATGCAAAGTAAACGTATTGATAGTACGCTGTATAAGCAACAGACAAGAAACTGACTAAAACTCTTGATTGACTAGCGAGTGAGAACAATAACGTATTAACACTTGATAGCGTATTACTACTACTCAAGTGAACAAATAACATATTCACACATGATAACGTATTACTACTACTCAAGTGAACAAATAGCGTACTAACACTTGATATCGTAATACTACTACTCAAGTAAACAATTAACGTATTAACACTTGATAACGTATTACTACTACTAAAGTGAACAAATAACGTATTAACACTTGACAACGTATTACTACTACTCAAGTAAACAAATAACGTATTAAACTTAGTGTCGTCCTAATACTACTCAGCAAACAAACAACGTATTTATACTTGGTATTACCACAATGATACCCAGCTACGAAATAACAGTTCTTAGTAAAATAACAGTACGTACCTTAATAAAGTCAAGTGTAAGGGGAGTGGCGGTTTCCCATTCGAAGTCGAATGGTTTGCTCGATACTGGCTCGTCTCGCGGGTCGTGCAGACTGCAGAGATAAGACAGAGACAACTACTGAGAAGGGCGTGGTATGAATACATACGCTTATATATATATATATATATATACATATATATATAGACATACATATATATGGGTGTATATGTACGCATGGGCATGTATGTGCAAGTACGAAGGCACATGTGAGTGTATGTTGTGAATGCAACGAATCTTACAACGTTACTAAAAAACGTATACGTATGACAAGTGGGTTGTCACATGCTACATTCAAATGCAAGCAATTTAATCAGATCTTAACGCAGTGTACTACCACGTACATAGATAGACATAAAAATACGGTACATAACAACCACAACCACAAACACAAAACCACGCACATACATACACACATAAATACGTATAAAACAACCACAACCACAACCACAACACAGAATACAGAATACGAACCTCTCTAGGAAAGGATGTGCTAGAGCATCTTCCACACTGATGCGGTCGCGAGGATTGAACGCAAGCATTTGCTTCAGCAGGTCAAGGGCCTGCTCAGACGCCTTGGGGAATTGGGTCGTGAGATTGGTTGCTCTCTAAATAAGGAAGAAGGAGGTAGAACACACGAGGAACGGATCAGGAGCGTATAAATGTCACTATATATATATATATATATATTGTGTGTGTGTGTGTGTGTAGGTATTATCCACATTCGCGTGGTTTCGGTTAGATTAGAGGGCACGTGTGTCTTCACATAACAGGGCGTTTGCTGAGATGTCTGCGGTAAGTGGTCTTGAGATGGGTGGCTGGCAGAGACCCAATAGCACACTGATATAGGTTTCAGCAA
>NW_014036019.1:0-2406 GCF_001186125.1 Sphaeroforma arctica JP610 | reverse complement strand
AATAGCTTGCCACTATCAAGAATTACCGACTTAGCCTTCATCAGACTGGCACATCTGGTTGGCTTATCAGAGGATCAACTAGGGAACGTTAATAGTCCCTAGAAACCTATATTCGGTTGAGCCATCTCGCTACCGAAGTATTCAGATATAATTAAAATTGGAAAGTAAATAAAGCTCTATTAATAGAACTTGACCAACTCTTTTATGTTTGGTATTTTACTGAGGCCTTTTAATGGCCTCATCCAAATATCTGATATGTTAAATGGAAAAGGTTTTAATTAATAAAACCATTAAAACCAATTTTAGGAAACTTAAGTTCCTCGTGCTATTAAGAGCACATTTAGGTGACTTAAGTTCCCCGTACTATTAAGAGTACATTTAGGAAACTTAAGTTCCTCGTACTTAGTTAAGAGTACGTTTATACATAGAGTCTAATGTGGAGGCCCGGCTTATTACACAGCCCTCACCCAGCTTTGAGACCCAAGAGAAGCAAGTTGCTCACTCAAGCTGATTATGGGTCAAAAAGCGAGAAAGGAAAAACTGGTCGAAACATTAAGTAGCATAACATATAGTTAATGTTTCTCAGGCGGAGAAGTTAAGTGTTCTCGGTTACCCTGTGAGTTTTGGGCTTAGGTCCAGTAGGTCCGTGATGGTCGACTGGACGTTTCTTACTCTTCAGTGTCTTAAGCACAAATGAAGGATGAGCATTAAGGCTCGGGACAAATGCTGTAGGCGGATAAGTTTTGACTTCCGTTCCTTCAGACGATGGAAACATGCTATCTTTTTCAGCTTGTGACTTATGCAGGCGTTTACGCCATTTTCGATTAAAGGCTTTTAAATAGTCATGGTTATCGAAAGCATCTGAAGTCAACTCAGCTATTGTACCGTCTATAAAGCGTGTACGATAGTATGTATAGCCTCCCTTATCCGTTCTCCATATAACGTCTTTAAATTCAGAACGATCAAGAGGGGCATTAGAGTCATGTCTTCTTGCGAGTATAATCTCTGTAGTCGGAATACGGCTTGTGCCTATATTAAGCGCACTAGAACCATCGGGGTTATTTACCTCGTACGTTCCACTTTTACTGTCTGCAGAGATTACGTATGGACCTATCTATTTAGAAGTTAATACAGTAGCATCGGAATTACGTTGACGGATGTTAACTCTGTCACCAACCTGATATTCTGCTATCTTCTTGGTAGTGTTCCAACGTTTTTGCCTTTTTAATAAGGCTATATTGCTTATTTCTCGCAAGCAAGGATATACAACGTTATAAATACGTTGGACCTTCTTTAACCATGGTAACTCATGGTGATCGGGTTCGTCCTTGTTTAAAGGGATTTGTAATTCACTATATCTGCCACGAAAATTGTGAGCGGGTGTAGTTCCTGTAACCGGATCAGCACACTCGTTCATCTGTGTTTGTACCCACTTAAGGTGGTACGGCCAATCATCTGCATCATACGTTAATGCAGTACGCAAGAAGAACTTAGGTCTTCTATGGCGCGTTTCATTCGAGCCTTGAGTTTGCGGCTTATATGGCACACCTCTCGTATGGCATATGCCTGATACGAGTACTAGCGATTCCATAACGTCATCGCAGAACTCACTACCGTTATCAGTGCACATAATATCCGGCCACCCGTGGTCAGCAAAGACTTGGCAACATAATTCTGTCACAGTCTGCATATTCTTATCCTTTAATGGAAGAGCAAGTTAAACCGTGACGCCACATCAAAGAAGTGGCATACGTAACGGTCGCCTGTGTGCTCGGACGTGGGCAGATCAACCAGATCAATGATAACCCTGTGCCATGGAACATCTTCAGTCACACTCTTAAGTGGTGCGAAACCATAGCGCTTAATTTGGTTGAGATCACAGTCTGTACATGACTGATATACTCTGTCAAATAAAGTTGCCAGCTTAGGGTGCGCGATCCCATTTCGCTTAGCATCTTTAAGTGCGTCTACTACGTTCTGGTGCTTCAGCTTATGATGTTGCTTCAGCCAAGCAAGAATGTTTCCATCATTCTGCTCTTCCAGAATAAAGGTAGGGTGTTGAGAATCCACTTGCGTGGTCTCTAAGTCTGCAGTGTTTTCAGACTCCTGTCCTATTTTTGCATGAGCGTCATAATCGCGCTCATGTGCGTTAGATACACCTGACGTATTAAATAGTCGCATTATAAGTGTATACGCTTCAGGATTGTCTTTCATTAATCCCTTTAAAAATAAGGGTTGAAAGACCTCGGGCTTGGACTTTATGTTGTTAAACAGAGTCCTAGCTAGAGACTGGCGCTTCTTAACAGTGTCATTAGTAGATTGCATTTCTTGTGCACAGACTATCAAATGCTGTGTTGCCTTTGAACTGCTTAACGTTCAATCTAGTTGAGAGTGGAATCTCCGATT
>NW_014036020.1:0-2406 GCF_001186125.1 Sphaeroforma arctica JP610 | reverse complement strand
TATATCTAAGTATAAGTAGATGATATCTGTACGTTGAATATATATATATATTTATATAAATACATGTATATATAAATTAATACATACATTTATATATATATATATATTATCATGTCATATTAAATATATATATATATGTATATATATACACGTATCATTATAGTATTCCGACCGCAGCCCACAAGCGGTGCTTGCAGTACATGCGTATGATACATGTAATTATATTCACTCCACCACCCCCTTCCTCCCTCACACAACAGGCTTGGCAGCGAAGCCAATGTCGCGAAGATCGACTGCTCTTCGTCCGGAAGCACGCTCTGCAGAAGGTTCAACGTAAAGTCCTACCCCACCATTTCCTTTGTCAAAGATCAGTACGTATACGACCACGTGGGTCAACGCACCAGCGATGACTTCATCAAGTTTGTCAGGACTTCTCACAAGGACCGAGATGCGTATGAATTCCCGGCCCCCTATTCACTGGTAGAGGACATTCAGAAGGAGCTGCTGTTACTGATAAATCGCCTCCCGGAGGAGACTGAGGTGTGTGATATAGACTGCTCTATAGTTAGTATATTTGGTGTGTATTATTGAGTAGTTATATAGACAGTGTATGTGGGGTATGCTACGGGGTAGTTGTATAGACAGTATATGTGGAGTGTGGTATTGGATAAATGTGTAAGCATATATACTTTATATGTACGAAAGTATATATGTATATATATATGTGTGTGTATGTATATATATATATATATCCAACATTTGAGGTATGTGCACTGTAGCAGAGGTATAAAAGCGTGTGTCTCAAGAGAATCAAGGTGTGTGCTATATAATGTATGATATATAAATCATATACTTATACAACAACATTTGAAGTATATGTGCAGTATTAAGGGTGGGTTTGTGATACAGTCTTCTGTAACAGAGGATCTGCCGACTCACACGTGTATTGTTTGTAGATCCGCTGTGAATGTGTCTTTAGGGAAGCACCTCACTCACCCGGTGTGTTTGAAGTGTGGTTTTTACAGATGTGTGTTCGATATGACTATATAAATGTGTGAAATGAGAGGTATTATCGAGTGGGTGTGCCTTTGAAAATAGTACATATTTGTGTGTGAATATATATATATATATATAATATGTATGTATATATATATATGTGTGTTTGTTTGTTTGTTTGTCGTGGTTTATACTCGTAGATAGGTCTACGCAAGCAGTTATCTACAGCGAGTATCGTACGTAGTTCAATCAAGGACAAGTAGAATGTTGTTCACTGTTGGTTATCTCTACCGCACGGGATAGTTTTTTTTCCATAGATAGTAGTATGGACTCGTATATGTATGTGATCTGCGCCAAGATAGCTGGTTGCTATGGAAACCACGTGCTATATGTGGGTCTGAGCGGATGTTATTAATACATAACTGGAAATGGGAGTGTGTATGTGAATACAAGGTGGCGGCATGCAAATAGCTGCTAGTTGTGTGTACGTAAACATACTGTCATGATGCTGCCTGTAAAGGGCTTGAGGCTCTACCTGTGGTCCACTATACTTTCGATCGCGGCTATATAGATGCCTTTGTATGTGTGTATGTGTATGTACCCGTGTATGCGTATGTGTATGTGTGCCCACCTATCCCAGGTGAAAGTCAATTCTCTTAAATCTACCTTCGAACTATACCTCACGCAGTCCAGTCCATTACATCTGCAACTCAATAACCCGGAGACACATAACCCTAACTATTTTGCATCGTCCACATGTCTTCTACTTACACACACACCACCACTTCTAACCTCTCTCTGATGCAGAAAATGTTGACTCATGCACCCTTTGTTGGCACGGTCCTGTTCTTCGTTGGTACTATGTCCGGCTTTGTGATTGCCATCTTGATCTCACTCTGCTGCTTCGGGGACAGCGGTAGCAAAGAGGGCCGCCTCACCGCCGAACAAGCGCGTCTGCTCGTGCAAGAACAGGACCGAACTGTCCTCGAATCGTCCGCAAAAGGTGGTAAAAAGGGCAAAGCGACTAAGAAATCAGACAAGAGTGGGGCGGACAGTAAGGCTAAGGCTAAGGATAGCATCAGTGAAGGAGATGACTTTGAGTTGGTAGAGGAAGAGTCGGATGTGGATGAGGGACTCGGAGATGAAGAAGAGACCCATAACGAGAGTAGTGATGAGGATCCCGAGGATAAGGAGGTTATTGAAGAGAAGAAAGATACTAAGAAGGGAATGAAAGCCGCCGCTGGTGGTGCTAAGAAAGGCAAGAAGAAGAATGCCTGAGAGGTGTAGATAAAAGATGAGGAGTGTGTGGATGTATATGTACGGTATTTATACATATATATATATGTATTCGTATATATTTGAGTATATATGTATATATACACTTCCACAAACACACACACACACACACAC
>NW_014036021.1:0-2407 GCF_001186125.1 Sphaeroforma arctica JP610 | reverse complement strand
CTACACCTTTGACGTATCTTGTGGGATATAAAAGAATAGCCTTTTTATACAAAACTATCTCATAAAGGGTATGACAATATAGATAGCTAAGAAAATAAGCATGTTCGTTTCAATATATGGGTGCGCCGATATCTAAATGCTCGCTTATCTTACAGGTGAACATATATTCTTGTATGTTTATGTTTCATGAAAAACCTGAAGTTTTGCTATATTTTGATTGCACATACATACTAATTATGAATATGATTCTTAATGTCACGGATGATCACTGTGAGTGTGGCTTAATTAAGGAGGTAAATGTGTTCATGTTACTGCCCTCGTTTGGGCTATGACACAGCAGGCAGCACGGGCTGCAGAAATGTAACCGCTCGCTATGAATACGACGACTTGATAGCCGCGAGCGATCACTTGCCAGACGAGGAGCACGAGCACTTGCTTTGTACCAGTTAGTTATGCGAATAGAACATGCTCACCGGGGATTTGACTTCAGATTTGAAATTTCCAATGGGTCAGCTGATTTTTGAGAAAATCCGGCAATACATGTCGAGGCGCAGGACGCATTCGCCGAACGAACCAGATTTGTACAACGATTGAAAACCTCGAATTGGTATAAAGCCCCACGTTAGCAATGATCGGACAATGATCGGCCTGCACAATGGCCTTTCAGATTCACCAGTCACAACTATAGAAATGAAAGACGATTTTTTATATTTGTATGAGGACTTGAAAAGCACTAAGAAAATAGCATTTTCAGATTAAGTGAACTGTCACAACAAACATATTTATTTTATAGGGCATTACTTTAAGGGTGGTTCTTAACGAGAGGTCTCCATTAAAGGTAAATAAAATTAAAGGGTACTTTTGCGACGGTCATTGGCTCAGTTTTTTTTTTGCCATCCCAGCCGTTGGAATTGAAGCCGTAAATTTTGAGAATAAAGTCATCCTAGTGGTTGATGAAATCCAATAAAAATTAGTATACCTATGCCGCTCAAAATATACGAGCAATGCTGCGTCTTTCTATTGGTTGCAATAGGGTAGAATATTGAGTGTCAAAGCATCGTTGTGTGAGCCGTTTTGACATTTTCACATTTTGTAAACATACTTTTTAGTTTTTATTTGCTATAGTATACCAGAGTACAGTACATCATTGCATACATACTTTATGAATCTTCTGTTGGTTGTAGTGTACTATACTATATACAGGAAGTAGTTCATAATAACAATGTCGCTCTTAAAGAACAAGGCGGTAACACACAAGCGACGAGTGATGCTGTCTAAACTTTACTTGCTGCTGAGAGCAATGGAAAGGGATAGAGTGGGTGACGGACTTTCCAGCTTTCAGGTGAAGTGCAATAGAGGGACGCTTGTTGCTCGTACTCGCGCGAACTGGCAAACAATTTGCGCTCTGCTACAAGCAGAACGCAGCTTTGAGAACACTTTTCGTATGAAGTACCCAGAGTTTTTGTTTCTTGCACGTGAGATAAACGAAACATGCAGAAGAAACAAAAAGATGGGCATGTTGAGAGGAGGTGCAATAGATGTGGAGGTACAACTTGCTGTCTTCCTGCGTATAGCAGCCGGCGGAAAATACCAAGATATTAAAATTGCGTTTGGGATTTCTTCTGCTGCTGTTTACTACATATTCTGGAGAGTTTTATACGCAATTGATGGTTTGAGTTTCCTGTATTTCCGCTTTCCAAAATAGGAAGAAGATATTGCCAAAGCAGCAGAAGAGTTCAAATCACACTCTACTCACGGGGTGATTAGCCGTTGTGTTGCCGTCGCCGATGGCTTATTTGTGCGCGTAGCTTTTCCTCCATTAAATAGATGTCAGTATAGGCGTCGTTTATATTCTGGACATAAGACTGATTATGGGCTGAATGCCCAAGCCATGTGTGATGCAAACTATAAGTTTGTTGCATTTTATATCATGGCATATGGTAGTATGCATGATCGTCGAGCTTGGGAATATAGCAGGTTTGACCTGCTAGTGGAGAATTTACCCATGTTTTACTACGTACTGGGTGATGCAGACTACAGATGTACCAACCATATGCTTACACCCTATCCTGGCACTCGTGAAGCATTGGGCGATGCATGAGACGCATACAATTATTTCCAGTCCCAATCTCGCATGCATATCGAGCAGGCCTTTGGAATCATGGTCCGAAAATGGGGCCTTCTATGGCAACCCTTGCGTTTAGATTTTAAACGCGCTCCAAGGGTTGTTACAGTTCTAGCTAAGCTACATAATTATTGTCTATCAGGAGATGGATATAGACGAATTAATAATTTAGATGCAGGAGCACCGCGTACAGATATAAAAGGGCGTCTAGGACCAGAATTTCGGCATCCCAATCGTACTCTCCGGCCTTTGTCCCTTAGAGGCAAAACAGAGCGCGAAGTT
>NW_014036022.1:0-2407 GCF_001186125.1 Sphaeroforma arctica JP610 | reverse complement strand
ATTAAATAATATATATATGTATATATATATTATTATATATATATATATATATATATTTGTTACATATATATATATATACGTGTGTGTGTGTGTATGTGTGTGTGTCTGTGTGTGTACGTGTGCGTATGCTCTTGCGATTAAAAATATTACAGTCGGTGTATATTTCTGCCAACATACCGCTTTGTACTCATACTGAGCCTGACGGGCGCGCTCGTCAGCCATGGTGATCTACTTCCAACAGTGGACAGGCAGCCGATATTTGATATATACACTGCGGCGTTGGAGCCTACTCCTTTCACGCGTGCGTCGTAATTTGTGTATACCCGCGGCAAGTTGACACGTAAAATGAGGTTTGTCGTATACTTTAACTTAAACAAAGACTCATATAGTACCCGTATTGAGCCACAGGTATGTACAATATGGGGTGTATACAGTAGCGATAAATATTGCGTAGAGGCTTTCTCAAAATCCGCCAGAAGATTTCTCCGTGGCATCATCAAATTTGCCATCGGTCGTGTGCTAAGAGGTACCGAACCTTTCCATAAAATATATTTTGCCGGCTCGCGGAGTCGCGGTATATTTACATGTACACCGATTTTCTGATGAGAAGCCATTGAACATATTTTTTTATCGAGATATCATGCCACTACCATTCTCTTCCCTATTTCAACACGTATTGTTAAGGTTTCATGATTGTACATTCGTGTATAGTTGTTTACATGCAGATGCGATAGTATAGGGCCAGTTGGTACAATGTCAGACGGGCTGCTTGTCGCGTACCGCCAGCTGTTGTACGAGCTCTTCACGCACATCGAGCAGGGATTACAAGAGGATGTATTGATTGCCTGGAAGGTGCTGAAAGGTAAGCATAAAGATATACTTGTACTAAGCGAACTATGTATATTATATATATATACATTATATAATATCCAGCCTGATGCAAAGCGCTAGACATCCTAAGAAAAATTTAAGACATAGTGGACGAGAATTCCCGTACGTCTGCCCACGACTTATTCTCACGACTTGTGCTGTGTATCAATACAGGGTGTACATACTTTGTCCAAAATTTATATCGCGAGCTATATCCGAAAGTGGAACAGGCGATCAAGCAATTAACGGCCTCGAAGTGTCTGACAAAAAGATACATCCTGCTTTGGTACATGTTAGTACTCCACTGAAGATCACGATGCGATTTTTATTTCGCGTCTCTTTTCCTATTTATGTATATCCAGAGTTGCATGATCCTACAAAATGTTTAATCAGTCAGCCTTCCATTTGAGACTCCACACAGTCGCATATTTGTTTGTCATCCAGTTTCCCGATTCATACCTCACACTTTCTCCTGTGTGCTATCATCATTTACACACGGCGGGTTTACCGCCATTCATCACGTCAACCTATGTTTTTAATTCGCAGTAGCTGAGACGATAGTATGAACCTACATGTTTTCTGGTATATTAACGTGCGTGGTTGTTTCTCACATCTGATTGCCGTATTCACCCTCCTACAACAAAATATATACTCTTTCGCCATTGTTCGTTTCATGGAATCATTCAGAATTTTAGAAAACCCGATTCTCAACCGGTGGCTACATATATGACTAATTCCAATATAAATTATGTTCCCGTGTTGATCACTAGTAGGCAGCCATTGGCTTTGCTTTCAACTGAGGTGGATGTATTTGTACAGCCCGAGCTACCAAGCCATATTCAAATTTATATACTTTCCCGTTTTGGTCGCTTTCAGGCGGCCATTTGGCTTTACTTTTAACTGTGGTGGATATGTTTGTGGAGCCCGACAACTTTCTGCTGGCAGCGGATTTGATGCAGCTGGTAGTGCCTATAACGAATGCGAACGTGAACGCCGAAGTGTTTCGGTAAGCGAGCTCGTGACCATTGTAGTTGAAGTTTTTCGTTTGTTCACTTCACGTTTTGCGTGCGTGCAACATATTGCTTCCTCTTTTCAATCATGTCTACCTTCTAATTTTGCGTGACAATATGATATGTTGCATGTTTGTCCTCTGAAACGTGGATCCCCTCTAGTACATGTACATCACTACGCACCATGCCAAGTGTGGGAGTCAGGCGCTTGTACGGCTATGTTCAAGTGTGCGAATCTGGTTACGCTGTGTATGATGGTTTGGTAATACATTGGGATTGGTCATGGGTGCATCGCTCTGCATCAATTTGTCTTGTTTGATGTGAGCCGGTGCGCATAAATTTATGTAATACACAACATAGCAGGTGTGTTCCATTCTTTAGCGTCGTTATGTTTTAGGGTTTTAGCTGAATCGCACTTATTGCTATAGTAAAGACACGTACTGAGGTCGTATCTTTACACCGCCACGAGTCCTTGATTTCATGAGATTGTATATATATACATACATATATATTTCCATATATATATA
>NW_014036023.1:0-2407 GCF_001186125.1 Sphaeroforma arctica JP610 | reverse complement strand
TATATATATAATATATATATATCAGAACAATGCTCAATGTACTGGGCTTACACATAGACATGTATATATTGACGCACGGTCCACTTGTTTCTATCATGTATATATACATAAAAAATCTATGTGGCAGCATTAGCTGATAAGTTCCCTCTTACTCCTTATACAATTTATCTATTGTAATATTGTTGCGCTCTCGATTGGAGATCGCTTTCGCTAATACACAACCATGATCCTTTGTATCTTTGAAAGGTAGAGGCATACAAGACGGGGATACATAACCAAAATCAATCATGCACAAATGTTTACAAGGCTGTTGATGTGTCCCTCTTTACGACTTACTTAAGATGATGAGACAGTACTTGTACATTTCGGCTGCTTAAAAACTAACATTTTCATAGTCTTCTGGAAATTGTACATATGGCATTTATTAAAGTAAAGATAACTTTATATGTACCAAGAGTCTCTTCTTCATAAGTACTTCATCTGCAGTAAAATGTAGGATGCGAGATATCAGATATGTCACTGAAAACAGAAAAGCTGATCTTTCACAAAAGAAATTCACCACCCATAGCGAAGGCTAATTACCGGACTATTTTTCTGAACCAGACAAGTCATGGTGCCAGCTGTGCCGGACCGCATGTCCTGATCTTTTTTATGTCGAGTGTCAATATGTGCATACTGTTGGCTTCATTATTATGTTCCAAATATGACTGTGCACAAGTGTATAAAATATGTATCTAGATCAATTATATGCCTATTATGCACCGTCTATCGTGAGTTTCGTATTAGCCTCATTTTATTTATGTTGCGATCGCAATACAGTTTATAGTCGTATATGCAGAAAGAACTTTTACCATTCTCCTACTGCATGCCATATGAATTTATGACGCTACGCAGAACAGATGCGTCAAATGATTTCAAATAGCCAATTATATTTCAAGTATACACTACTTCATAGTAAAATCTCTTCGGATCGTTCAGTATATCTTCAGTTCTTTTGTTCTTGTTTGAAAACACACATCTTTTACATTATGAATGATCCAGATCACCTCTGAGTGGCCGTGAGGGAGCGCCAGCCGCCAGAGACATGGATATACAATTTTTCAAACCCTTCGCGGCTTATTATGTATGTTTAACGCACTAATCAAGTCAGCTCCTTCTCTCTAGATGTCGTTTTTTTTTTTGAGTTTCTGCCTTCCTGACAGGAGCCGAGTTGGGAATACATATACAATTCCACCACGACTCAGTCTCAACTCTCAAATGACAGCAGATTTGAATTTTATACAGTATATGAAATGCCAACGGTCAAACCTCTCCATAAAAGTAATATAAATACTTGAAACTGTACAGGACTACAAACGTCTACTGTCTACAGCACAGCAGTTGCAACAACAGCTGTTTACAACCTCTAATACAGCAGCTGTGGTTTTCTGTTAAAATAAAATTCCAGAAATGAAAAAGTAGTATGTATGTAAATTCTTCACGGTATATCATCCAACAGTTTACCAATAAGAAGTTATATTAGAACCTCAAGAGCACTCTTAGAATGTCGATGAGTAATTTACTTGTGAAGTCTCAAGTTTGAAGAGGAGAATCGGATTCGAGAATCCCCGAGGTTTAGCCGCTTAAAATAGTACATACACAAGACTACAAGTGTTGAAAGGTTTAGTAAACTTGGTCATGTAGAATTCATACGAAATAAAGAATTTACATTCCACTGTGGGTTTTCGCCATCTGTCATGAGCCCATGATCTGTACGGGGGTTTATTGACAAGACAATTCATCCATGTATATGCGAGTAAGTTCTGAAGCATTTGTTGTATCGTGGGGTGGGGGGGGGGGGGGGTACACGCATTCCATAGCAAATAACGAGCATAAAAGTCTTAGCGGTAACAGCTATATAAACACCTCAATGATGGATTGAGTTCTTCACAAATATTGTTACTAATATCTTGTTATTCAAAAACTGACATCATGTTTGGTTCGGAATTAATATACGCTCTGTGCCTGGTATTCTTTGCCACTGTTTCTGCTGCGTTCCCAAGTAATGTAGATTCGCTCGTCAAACAATACGGCGAGATGTATTTGAAGGATGGAATTGTTCCCCAAGTTGCGCAAACACATGCTTTCATGAAGGAGGGCAAGGTACACATGCATGTCGACCTTCTCGGTATTACACACGAGTTTCTACTCGAACCCACATCCGTTTTCAGCCAAGACTTAATCATCTCAGTTGTCAAAGGTGGTGGGGTCGTGGAGAATTTAGCCCCGCCCAGGCAGTACAGTTATCATGTAGTAGATGAGCGAAACGCTGATGTATCTGGAACAGCTATCGTGCATGATAATGGATTCAACAAGGTTTTGATGTACATGATTGGCGAAACGGAATACACATTAGACGGATTCGGCC
>NW_014036024.1:0-2407 GCF_001186125.1 Sphaeroforma arctica JP610 | reverse complement strand
ATATATATAAATACTCACATGTGTAGGTGTACATGTATTAGTCGCCAGTGCATGGCTATAAGTCTATACATTTCGAGTTTGTGAAAGGGTCGGGATGTTTTTTAATAGTATCATATACAAATATATTATAAGTTCTGCTATATCCATATATTGTAAATAGTCATCCACCTTGATATTAGTGTTTCATCTGTTGTTGTATACATACTATTGACCTTACCTCCTGCACGGCCAATGTTATTTAATAGTATCATGTACAAATTTATTATAGGTTCTGCTATATCCATATATTGTATATAGTTATTCACCTCGACATTGGTGTTTCATTTGTTGTTGTATGCATACTATTATCCTTTCCTCCTGCACGGCCAATGTTATTTAATAGTATCATGTACAAATATATTATAAGCTCTCCTATATCCATATATTGTGAATAGTCATCCACCTTGATATTGGTGTTTCATCTGTTGTTGAATGTATACTATTGTCTTTCCCCCTGCAGGAGTGGCTGCCAACTTGGAAGTACTCAATATTGACGGACTCAATCTGTGGCAAAATAAAGAGCGGCAACCGAACGAGGTACGTCGACAACAACAATGTACTTGACCATTGCTACATCACGAAAGTATACGTAAACGCTTGACGGGGCGGGTTCAATACTATATATTGATACGTTTTTTCATGGTAAAGAAATCGTGTAAGGCTGAATAGTATGGATTCGAAGCTGCACATTGATAGGGGTTTTTTTTACGTAAACAAGTCATGTGAGGCCGAACAACGTAGACTGAAGGTAGTGTTCTTGTATGTTGGGTTGCATCAAGCCTGCGGGTAAGCCAGCAAGAGGCGGGATGATGCCAATGGCTCAAACATTGACTACATCTTGAACGTACGCGTAAACGCTCCACAGGATGGGTTCTAATGCTACATAGTGGTGCGTTTTTATACGCCAAGAAGTCGTGTATGGCTGTACAATGTGTGTTCAATGCTACATTCTGATACGTTCATATACATATATAGAAGTCATGTAAGATTGAACAAGACGGGAGAAGGTATGTAAGTCTAAACAAAGTAGATTCTAATTCTATAAACTGATGTGTTCCGAAAGGCTTGAATATGTGGGCTGAGGTCATATTTCTCTCGTGCAGCCATCCATTTGAGGCAAGGGCCATAGTTGTTTATGCCTCACCTGGTATAGGAAAGGTATTCAGTTTAGGTGTTAACCGGAAGGCATATTTATGCAACAAAATATGTATTCAGACGAAAACCACACAGCGAACATATATGCATAAACCCTTTCGCTGAGATGTACCCATATGGCGTAACAGTCATAGATACATGTGTACGGTACACAAGACTTGACCAAAGGCTCGTGCATTAATATATAAACACTTACGCTGACATTGACGAGACGGGTTAAGGGTCACGAGCTTCTGTTTATAATACATGAAGACCCTACATAAATTCATGAAGACTCTATGTAAATACATGAAGACCCAACATAAATACATGAAGACCCTACATAAATACATGAAGGCCCTACATAGGCTGACAGGTGGACGGACAGCAGTGTGCTCGTTCATGATCATACTATATACCATGTCGGTGCTGTACCCGATATATTATATACAGGCGTTTATTTGTTAAGTCCAGTATCCATCAACTTACACAATTATACATAAATATGAAGAGTTTTACATAATTATGAAGAGTTCTACATAATTATACATGGAAATGAGGAGTTTTACGTAATTATACATAAATATGAGGAGTTTCAGGGTTCGTACTATTCGGGCTCATTAGGTGGGAAGTAATGCCTTGCTTCTCTATCTGTGTGCAACAGGGGGACCAAAAATAGACATCCGTTTGACGGTTTAACTCTAGGTCTTCAACGTCCAAAAGTTTATGTGTATAAACCATCGTACACCGTGACCATGTACACATATGCCTATCACTATCCCGATGTATTCTCCTGTACTACTGAATATGCACCTACATCTCGCTATACAGACGAAACGGGTTGTCCACCTCGTGTTCATATTCATACAAAGTTTGTAAGTAAGGCTCTACATGTTCAATATTTGTAACTTGCTCAATATATCAATAACCTGCTAAATTATACATATAATCGAATATCATACTTAATTTTTATATACACAAACATGGTATCCCGATGGAAATTCTTGCACTCATGAATATAGAACTACGTCTCATACTACAGATGGAACGGTTTGTCCAGTTGGTGTCTCTGCGTCTTTCAGCGTCAATCATACAGACAGGCGGTCCTGAAATGCTGAAAGGGTTGACATCCTTACGACACCTCGACGTCAACATCGGTAGCGATCCTTATGTTTGCGTTTTGCCCAAGCTTTACAGGTGTAAAGTAGCTGTAGTCATACATACATAGATACAT
>NW_014036025.1:0-2408 GCF_001186125.1 Sphaeroforma arctica JP610 | reverse complement strand
TGTGTGTGTGGTTTTTGTGTGTGTCTATTCATATACATTTGTATAACTATTGCAATTGTACGTAAATTTCAAGTATCACGACGTCCATTCATACCTTAGCCGTATTTCGTCTTGCGACGTTCCTGAATGTGCTCTGCAGTATGTTATCTGTCTTTTTAGAAGAAGTCGATGATTGTAATGACCCATTCTTGATTAGTTTGGCTTCAATCAGTCCCCTATCCACGTTATCTTGGAATAGACTGCCGAATTTACGGGCAAATTTATGTCGATCTTTTTTGGCCGCCCTTTTCTCCTGTTTGGATTCTATTGATTCTGTACCGCTTGAACGTCTTTGTAGTGTGGATAACACTAGAGGTGACTGATAATCCTCTATGAATACAAAGTTATGTGGTTCCGGGAGTTCCTTAGCAGCTGTCCTGCTGTCATCCACGCCACTAGCAACTAGATCCGCTCCACCGCCAGCTACCTTTTGAGTTTCAGTATTACAATCGATCTTCGGAAGTGTTTCCTCTATCACTGTATTCTTCTGAGGTACAACTATATTGGTCACCGCGCCACCTCCTTTAGCTAGATTACTGGTATATTTACTTTTATCTGGCCGTTTGGGCACTTCTGGGAATGCTTTTCCTGACGCATTTGTTGCCCCATCGAATGCTTTACGTGATAGTGAGGGACTGCTGGTTTTGCCCAGAGGTGAGCTTGCTATTTTAACTGAGCCTGACTGCCGCATACTCACTGATTCGACTTATGTTTGCCAATGTGTATTTGTATGTGCAGATATACACAGAAAAGTTACATATATATATATATACAAGTTCGATTCGACTTATGTCCAGCGATCCGTTTCTGTTGTCTATTCGAAGTGAAGTGGCCTACTGCTCCTTCTTTCTTCAGCGTGATGACGACTAGACGTGTGTTTTATTGCCACATCGAAGGGAGCATGAACTTCAAATACGGGAATGTGCGATTTCCAAGGGCAAGTGAGAGTAACTGCACGATCAAGAGGAAGCGGAATATATAAATGCGAATCCGGTCTCTCTTTCGCTCTCTCTCTAGTAGAGAGGGTAAGTATTTTCTGAAATGAAAATGACGCTATAGATACTGAGAGCACTTACGAACTGTGACTTCAAGAACACCGTCAATGGCCCTTTATCTGTTTATCACGTACATGTTGCCTTTTCTGCTGGAATATGTATAAATATGTATTTGTACAATATCCAGAATCGTAAGTGTAGTGTAGTGTACAATGTCCATTGGTCGCATGTTATCTATCAGATCTAAGCCAATCAAATACAGTACCGTCCCGCATTTTAAAATGCCTCGGTCCACTTAATTTCGTTTTATTTTTAGTAAATTCAAAATAATACACCGTTGATAGCGTTTCCACCAATCGATATGAAGTGCGGCTCACATACACCATTCACACTGGGTGCCGCAGCTGAACTTCAGGAATAACATTGAAACCAGTCGGAATGCAAACAGCCGTGTATCACTATTATCTAGTAATCACAGCCTACAGCGAAGAGATGGACTGATAAGTGGTACATAGTATTTATGTAAATATTTATTTATGTATGCAATCCAGTGTTTAAAATATTGCATATGCAACGCAAAATATGAAATCACGATTCTATCTTTTTTTTCTTCTAAAAATAGATACTGTGTTTGGGTTCAGTACATTACAAGGCAGATCCATGTTTATCTAATATTAAAAGCGATGCAAAATCCCTAACCTATATTTTAAAACACTAACATAAACTATAAAAGTCAAAAACACTACATGGTGTTCAACATGGAATACCTTGTAGTCTGACAGAATAAATAGTCTTTATATATAGTTCAATATCCAGAATGAAGAGGAAAAAAACAGAATGTTAAAGTCTTTCAAGACCACGGACAGTCTTCAACATACGTCTTTCGTCTTACATCATTTTCGTACGAAACAAAATATATAGTTGGACTTGCCGACAGACTTGATGAGTCGTTCAAATTTTATCTTCTCCAAACCTCATGTCCTTTTGAACATTTTGAGGTTTTCTCTTTCTAATTTTGCAACGTTGTGTATGTATATGGAGGATACTGCCTCTTATTGTTTCCGTTTTGGGACATTAACATTAAGACTAACTGTTGCAGAGTGCTATCTGTTGTAGTAGTAGTCCGGCAAAACAGCCGCCTGAAGTGACACTAGGCACCTGCCCCCTTATATGGGCCCTTAAATATAATTATAATTATAATTATAATTATAAATATAAACATAAACATAAACATAAACATAAACATAAACATAAACATAAATATATATATAAATATAAATATAAATATAAATATAAATATAAATATAAATATATAAATATGTATATATATATATATGTATATATATGTATATGTATATATATACATATATGTAT
>NW_014036026.1:0-2408 GCF_001186125.1 Sphaeroforma arctica JP610 | reverse complement strand
CATTTACATACATATACATATTAAATCGCCAACGCAGATGTCCACTAACCTCGTGTGTATAAACTGGGAGTGGGATACCGAAGGCACGAGCCAGTCCGAAATCAGCTATCTTTAAAGTCCCATCTCTGTGTGCAGAATAGAGTAGGCAAGAAATATATATATATATATATTTATAGCATGTCTGTGATTTGCTATACGAAGACGTGTGCGAATAAATTTTCAGCCTCAATAATAGTTATAACACGCTCTGTAATCTGTACTGAAGGGTGAGCGAGTGAAATAGGATTGTGGCCATTTCGAATGGGAAATGGCACAGTGTTTGTCGACCAACAAAATACACGTACTATGTTTGTGTGTCGTAGCACATAAATGGAATACTTTGCATGGACTGAGACTCTTTACCACAGACATGAAGAAAGTTCAGAAATGTGGGATTAGAGCGAGAGTTAAAGCACCACGTATCCGATTCACATGATACCCATACGACCGTGCGAGTGCCATGGCCTGCGCTTAAGCTCACGTATGTATGTACGTATACACAAAATTGACACAAGCGTACATGTATATATATCCATCTATACACACACATACACACAAAGCATATATATATATATATAATATAATATACTCAGTTGTATTTGCCTATGTACAAATATATATTCACAACATACTCTGAGATGAGCAGATTCTGAGGCTTCAGATCTCTGTGCAGCATTCGCCGTGAGTGGCAGTAATATATTCCCTGAAGTAGTTGCCAACAGAAACTCTGCACCGATGAATAAGAGGAAACGCTAAAATCAGTATATCAAACGCATAGCGCAAGCAGAAAGCTGGCCAATAAACAATGGCAAAAATTAAAGTCAGGATATCGAATACCATCGACTAAGGTGAAGATAAGAAATAAACAAGGGCAAATTTATAAGTCAGGATATCGAATACCATCGACTAAGGTGAATATAAGTACTCTCACAAAACTGAGGGAGGGGCAGTTACATCTGCACCAAAGAAAAAGGACAAGAACAGACACCAGAATACGGAACCCACTGCGTTACGGTGACTATACAGTACGCTCACAAACTTCTGGATATGGTCCAAGTGTAAGGAAATGATACAGGGCAGGGCAAATAAACAAAACCTGCAGAAGTACGGTGACATAGAGTCTAAAAATAGATTGCGACAATACAGAACCAATCAAAAGCGAGGATCCGGCGGTAGCACAAGCTCCGAGCCACATACACACCGAAAGGACACTGTGAAGCAGAGATAACAATCTGATCACAACAGCACCTAACATAACGTTGAAGCACTTTAAGGCTATGGAACGGGCGAGGTAGTATAAGCTTTAAAATGGTCTGGTGTCTATAGCTAGTCATCGCCATGTGTGCTAGGACTGCATGGTGTGGTTCTCTAAGATGCTGCTGTAGTCTTCTGCTTCTGCCATGGGACCGAGTACAAATCCGCACCACATACACCAACAACGCACCGGCGTGCGCGAGTCATATATCTAGTTCTTACTACCTGTAAAGTTAGATACGTGTGCAGTCAAACCTTCACGGACTAAATCAGCATGACATGCAAAAGGCCTCATATCTCGTCTCCACTACAATTAGTAAGCATGCCACATGATTCCCTTGTGGTGGTAGCGTACCTTAACATGCGCGGGAGTGAAACCGGTTACAGGTGATGTGTCGATGTACTTCTTCAGGTCTTGCTTGAGATACTCGAAGACCAGGAGAAGCTTGCCATCTTCACAACAAACGTCCAACAATCTGCGGCATTGGGTGTTACAATGCCGTATTTTGGTAAGGTTAAGTCGTAAATCGATAAGGGTTGTCGGAAATTGTGATGGATATGTCGCGAAGTGCCTGTATGTAGTTTGTCAAGACTTGATCAGGGCGATGTTAGAAAGATATACACACGAGCATGCACATGCACACATGTACGAAGTCAGAAGAACACACACGAGCTCAAATATTGCAGACTTACACTCGAGCATACACATGCACACATGTATAAATGTAAACCCATATGGAAGCAGGCACTGCTGCCGATCGAAGCACTAATACAATAACAATTGATGTTCCCCCACACACTCACGTACATTTGTCAAAATATAACGAGGAAATTGTCGGTCCGTTCCTCAAGACTTTTTATACTAGATTGTCGAATACGCACTCAAACAAACTCAAACACGAACACACACATACGTACACACAGAGGGAAAAGCCTCACGACATACTGATTTCTGACTTAAAGTTGAAAAGTAGCAGTATTCATATACATATATACATACACAAAACGCACACACACACACACACACACATATATATATATATATATTTTATATATATATGTATATATTATATATATATATATATAATAAATAATATATAATAATAATATATANA
>NW_014036027.1:0-2409 GCF_001186125.1 Sphaeroforma arctica JP610 | reverse complement strand
ATAATATATATAAAATTTATATATATAAATATATATATATATATTTAATATATATATGTATATATAAGTATATATATATATGTATACGTGCATGTGATGTATATTTGTGTGTATATGTATATATGCATATATGTATATATATATTCATTTATATATATATATATACATATATATATACATGTATATATATATATATGAATGAGTATAAAATGTATTTCATATTGCGATTGGTTTTTAAATTGATGTTCAGATATATTTGTATTCTATTTGTATAAGATATATATGTTCAATGCAGTTACACAAAACTTATCTACATCTATGACACGCGATCTACATATGGAGCTATTTGAATACGTAAAACATATGCCATTGCACACCTTGTCTATGTGTATTTATGTATATGACTACGCAAGCTGTGCCTGTATTCATATATAGTTTGCTGTGACTAGTGTAAGCTCATTCATAAACTGTATATACTAGATAATATAAAATGATGGTGCAATTAGCTCTGTGCTATACAGCATACATCAGATAATTTGATCAACTTTGTGCTATAGTCAGTGGCTGAAAAAACGTGGGACTCATTATGATGCCTTCATTCACCAACACCACACAGACATTTTCGGACAAAGTTTAACAGTATCCGGGGAGCTGGTACGAGCTGGGCGACTTATTGTCATTTGCTATGGATATCCCAGCATACGTGGCTGGGTACATCCTGGTTCAGTGAATGTGCGATACTTGACTACTGCCTTCATGTCAGGCACAGTGCTGGTTTTGAACATACCAGTGTTGATTATGTACCTTGTCCTGACGTTTACCCAAAGTGTGATAGCTGACTACGTAGCCGTTGCTTACTACTGCCTGTTGATCGCGGTAATGATGCTGTTCACCTTCAAGCTATGGCAAAAGCGTGGTCAGTTGAAGCAACACCAACTGTCTGAGACTAAGACCTTGGTGATTTATGGAGCTACCCTGGCCTTCTACGTCATATTTGATAATGTGCGATACTACGGCTTCCCGGTAGGTTTGAAATTCAGAGCCTTTATGACTTGCATACATTTGCGCGGACTCTGACGAGGTTTTTCGTAATTTGCTGTTGTAACTATCAGGTCATTGTAAGATATATTTATTGCGAGATACATGGTCTTTTGCCAATAGTCACGGTGGTCGTGAGATTGATGCAATTGTCTTCGTATCCTTTTTCTTCACGGAGATGTGCATCTCATATGCATACAATGTTGCTTGTCAGTGCTGGTCTTCCGCTCGGCTCGAGGGTCAATACACAATTACAAACTAGCATTTTGTTCTAAATCCTCAAGGCGATTCTGCCTAACAGCACCTTACCTCGCTCGAAGTAACCCAATATTTTCGTTTCTTTTTATAAATTTCAGGATGAGATGTACGGAGAAAATGCATCTATTTGGGTAACCATAGATTTCGTATCCTTCTGTTGCTTGAGCGTGGTAGTGCTGTTTATCTGGGCGCGTAATATCTTCATCATGTGGGATCGCGAGAACAATGGATCGGGCCATACCACCGCTGGCGAAAACACTGACAGGGCGCTCGGTGAAGAAGGCACCCCAATACAGAACAAGTGGAGACGTGGGCGAATCGACAACGCGACTATTGACGATGTGCGCTACGATACCAGACTTGTGCCGAGCTCTAGGGTGGAATTGGAGGGTGATAAAGTTGGGGGGGGTACAAAGGATATCGACACGCTGGTGAAAGACCATATCAACGCGGGAATCCGCGAAAAGGAGACGGATATCGAAGCGGGCGAGGCCAGCGGGGACGACGGTAGCGGCGAGGATCTGACGTTGAATGTATCAATGACAAGCGCACCATGGTTAAGAGATCGCAGGGACTTATGACCTCTGAAGGCAGTTGCGGTGGGGTTGGACGTATCGATGCATCTTCATTTAAGAGCAGGTCGCTGGGCTCATTTAGCGCCAGTAGTGTCTTACGGCTGCCGGGAGATAATGGGAACGTCATGTTTGTTAGGTCTGGGAGTGAGGTATCTAGAACGTCCGGGTGCAAGGGGACATAGACAATTCCGAGGTAGGAGGGAAAGAACTTACTGATAAATAGGCCTTGGTATATATAGTGATAGGTTGTTTTAAATTAGTTAATGTTATTCTATGAAATAAAAGCTTAGTTTTTAATCTGAATTTGCCTTAACATTGCAAAAGTGTAAGGGCAGTGTCTAGTATTTGCCTCGGAGTGCACATCGATGTCACGCAACCACGACGGTGGTATATGATTTAATGTAAACTGGTATACAACAAATAGCGGAGCCAATAGGCAATTCAGACCGGTTGCACTCTACAATTTGATGTATGTGCTACACAGTAAAGATTACAATACAGATTGGTCGTTGGCTGGCGAAAATTTGCATATATATAT
>NW_014036028.1:0-2410 GCF_001186125.1 Sphaeroforma arctica JP610 | reverse complement strand
GTTATTATTTTAGTACGTATATATTTTAATATAGCCAGCTCACTTACTTCGACTACAATCATAATGTTATACTCTCATCGGAATTGTACTAGATGGAGATCCCAGAACGACAATGCAGCAGATGCGTTTCAAATGTACACATGATCATGACTATGAACTTCTCACCGTGCTCCTCCAAGCAATGCATGGAAAGGCGATAACTGTGTCCAAACTTGCTATACTAGCCTATTAAATCTGGTAGTCGACTCCCACTAAGTAGCGCATATTTTCAGACGGGTGAGACGCCATGTGCTACTGTGTATTTGTACTATCAATATCCATCGCATCTGCCTTGTCCACTGGCCCTTCGATTTCCATGTCTTGGCTGGCTGGCGCAATCTCGTCTGCTTCGTTTGCCGCTATCTCACTAGTGCCACTCGACGTCTCAACAGCAGCTACGTCATCGGTCTTCGGGCCGTTAGTGCCACCTAAATCAGAGCTTTTCCCTCCAACTTCGTCCGCTTTCTCCGTTAGTTCGTCTTCCTGTGCCCCATTTACCGTCGCATCGGTATTTTGCGCATTCTTTGTCTCTACGTCATTCATATTGCTCGTATAAAGACCCGATTCGTCTGGCTTATTCTTTGCGCCGGCATCAGGTTTTTCCGATACCGCTGGCGCTGTTTCTGACCCTGATTTCCCATCAAATTTTGTATCCGTAGATTCCTGACTGTCACCTTGCTTATCCTCAAATACTTTTTCCGCTACATCAGTATCCATCAGTTGGTTCGCATCGTGGTTCTCATCGCCAACATCGGCTACCGTACTCGTAGATACCTCACCTTCACCCACACTAACGGCTTTGCCCTGTTCATTTGAGGCTGAGTCTGTCTTGTTGTTCGCCGTGCTCTTGTCCTCTTCCTGTGAGCTATCAGTGACCATTTCTGTATCCCCATTACTACTGCTATATGCATCGGCTGGCTTGGAACTCGATAGTACCTCACCGTCTGCTTTTTCTGTTGATACGGAGCCAGAGCACTCACCGTCTGCTTTTTCTGCTGATACAGTGCTAGGGCCCTCACCGTCTGCTTTTTCTGCTGATACAGTGCTAGAGCCCTCGCCGTATACTTTTTCTGCTGAAACAGCGCCAGAGCTCTCACCGTCTGCTTTTTCTACTGATTCAGTGCTAGAGCCCTCGCCGTCTGCTTTTTCTGCTGATACAGTGCTAGAGCCATCACCGTCTGCATTTTCTGCTGATACAGAGCCAGAGCCCACACCGTCAGGCTTCGCACCACTCTCTCCATCGTCCTTTACATTCGCACTACCTTGCATTTCTGTATCGCCCCCCGTACTGTCACATGCAGGTGCTTCTGTTGCGACGTTTACCTTTGCACTGTCTTCACTACTTACACCCGAAACTTGACCGGTGGTGACGTCAGTGTCTTTTAATGTGTTGTCTGTAGATGGTTCAGTGCTGCTGTCAGATATCGTGGTGACCGGGGCTGGGGATGAAGCGGCAGATGCAATTTTGCCTCTATTAACGGGAGCAGGAACTGCGAATCCATCTGTTTTCTCATCCGTTTTTTCGCCCGTTTTTTCGTCTGTTGATGCATCCGTTTTCGCTGCACCTTCTGCTGTCGTAGATACATCAGAAACAAGTCAACGTGACTTCGCAACCTCGACGAAGTCTCAAATTCGACATACGTATATGAGAGCAGCTGATACCAAAAACAATAAAGATAACAGGAAAGATTCTATGCAAATGAATGCAAATGAATTGTTCGGAATTGAACTGCAAGGAGGTAGAAACGTGTATGTACAGATTAGGAACTAACAAAAAACCAGCTAACTTTCAGAGCACTACGCAATTAGTCTATAGCAAAATAAAGAAAACCCACCCACCTGTCTCCGCATCAACATCTGTGATCATCTTGATCATCGCATGCTGGTCTCCTGTAACAAATACAAACCATGATCACCCTGTTTGAGACTAGTAATTTTTTTGGAACCAGCGAAATACGCATAAAGAGCTGAATACAAAGCCTCAGGGAGACACTGTCATATTTTTAACTTACCTAGCGATAGGCACTTCGGTTCTCTGTTGGCCTTCTTCCATTTCAGTGTGTTGAAGTGCCCATTGTGTACGCGAACCTATCATAAAGTAGAGAAACGAAATCTCCCTTCATAATAATACGACCGTGCGCAGCTACAAATTACAAGATGGTTCTTAGTTCTAATAATAAGCCACGCGCCAAAAGATATATACAATACACGGCCGATACGTCGAGATGAGAACGACATTTTGGCATCTCCAAATTTAGCACATATGAATAATAGAAATCGAGTCCGTAGATGAAAGTTGTGTGCATATATATATATATATATGTGTGTGTGTGTGTGTGTGTGTGTGTGTGTGTGTGTGTGTGTGTGTGTG
>NW_014036029.1:0-2410 GCF_001186125.1 Sphaeroforma arctica JP610 | reverse complement strand
TTTCGAAATACCACCTCGATTTCAGTCACCAATCTTAACTTTCAAGATCTCCTGGGCATCCATATCCTTGTGACGCATCAGCGCGCACCCGCAATACAACATCAGGCAAATTCACAAATGTCGAATTCCTTTTGTCGTAAGCAATCGACTTTATAGCTACCACCATAGCTTCAATGTCAGCTTGCGGTAGCCCAATTTCCTTGCCCAACACCCTCAACGGTCCTTCATCGAACAACTGAAAGTCCTTATTCAACTCACCTGGGTCTGTGCCTTTGTCACCCACCGGTAAGTCCACTGGCGCTAACACCACTAGAATCCGGGGCAGAATGTGTTCCTCAACCAGGTCCAGTTCGTCCTCCTGGCGTATCCGTTCATCACGCTCCTTCATCACCTGAAAATGCGTTGTCGCTGCTGCCACATATTGCTTCTGCATTACACTAGACAACGCACCCGTTACATGTACAATATTCATCTGACGCCGCATCCTCGCCTGCGTATCATTCCGCTCTGCCTTAGCGTTCCATGGACGACAATTTCGAGCCAAAGCCCTTATCCTCCATCCTTGCCTTGGTGTCAGCACAGTTTCCAGCTTGGCCAACACCTGCTTTCTTGGTAACACTGCTCTCGCTACCAATCCAGGCTTCATTGCATCATGCAACAAAAAGTCTATCCTATCTCTATTCTGCACTAGCGCCAACCGCTTACTGCTATCCAACATCAAGTTTAGGCCATCCTTAACCATGGTATCGTGACCAATCAACATATCCGTCCTCATCGGTAGCGAACCCACTACCAACATCCTCAGCACAGGTTGCAAGAATCGATCGTGCCAACTCTTCATCTGCACTGGTGTCTTAACCACCCCTAAGGGTGCAACCGTTCCCATCTCAGCAACACCTTCAAATGGCAGACCCATGTATCTAGCCACATCCAGACCAGCTCTGCTTGCCAACTCCTTCGTAATTAGATTGGGCATAGCACCCGAATCTGCATACACCGTTATAGGAATCCCTCCTATCTCTCCTGCGATGACACTACCTCTGTCAGCCATGGCTTTGTCTAACACTGCTGCCCCTACAGCACCTACCTCTGAAGAAGAACCCATTAGTCAGTTCATAGCCTCTGTGGCTGCAGGTTTGCCACAGTTAGCCCTGCCATGCCCTCTTGTGTTACAGTTAAAACACACACGTCGCTCTTCATAGTCGTCCAGCCTACCACCTGTTCGACGCCTACGTGGCTTAATCCTCCTGGACAGCCTGTCGAATTTATCGTCTATCTTCTGAAACCTATCACCCAGTCTGGTAATAGTGGCTACTAAATCAACATCCTCAAAGCCTCGCTTGGTGCCAGTAGATGCTCCATCTCCCTGCACCCTATCTCTATCTTGACCACCTTCATTCTGGTATGCCGACCTATTGGCCTACACCCTCCGAGGTGGTACTCCTCTTGCTGCATGCCTACACGATGCAGACACCTTCTCTTGCACGTCAAAGTGCCCTGCCACAAAGGTTAGGCCTCCCTGACGATAATGCATTCTTAGCACCGCTGCAGTCTTGGTGCCACTTCCAAAAAGGGTGTCCCAAAACCTCGGCATCGCCTCATGCAGTTGGTCCAAAGCAATTCTCACAAATTTCATAAACTCTGGAAATTCATGCAATAGCCCTATGGCAAACCGGCCCAGTGTACCGAACTCCAACACCTGACTCATATAATCCGCCAGAATACCTGAGTTGTTGTGCCGACTTGTCATCTTCGCCAGGCCCACTCTGATATTATCATATCTTCCAATAGTATTCAAGTAGCTGTGGCTCCCCCGGGCAGATTCCCTCTGAGCCAAAACAAAATCCTTCATGGCATCAAATAGCTGCTGCCCAAGCTCTATTCTCGGGTCACCTGCTGCTCCTGCCGCAGCTGCTACCGTGGTATTTCTTGTAGTTGCTACGCTGCCTACCCTGCGGCCCGTCACCAGTGAATAAGGATCCAACGGATCAGTATCACGATCCTCCCCTGCAGAAGCACGACTCCCAATCAGCTCAAACAGGTGCCACCCAACAATGCTCATGAAGGCATAGTCCTCAAACTCACGAACCACCTTAAATGGCTCCTCTTCGTTGTCCTCCAACACAATGCTCTCAGCCCTCTCCCTAAGCTGCGTTGCTGGTGACTGGTGACAAAGCTCCAAGATTGCTGCCTCTCGTGACAGTACGCACCACTCATCTCAACCTGCATCAATTCCGGGCCCAACATGGGCCAATGCCCTGTTTTGAATTTGTTGGGTGTATGCGTTTTCCATTGAGCACCTAGCTCGTGCCAACAACTTCTCCTAATCCTTTCCTTTCACATAAGCAAAAGTCCTCAACTCTTCTACCTTCGACACCGTCTCCATACGGTGCTGCGAAAAACTCTCCCG
>NW_014036030.1:0-2410 GCF_001186125.1 Sphaeroforma arctica JP610 | reverse complement strand
ATACTGTTGGCGCACTATCAGCTATAGTGAGCTATAAACAGAACATATAGGAATGTCACCCGTGTGTACACATTGTGTAGCGGTAACCACAATATTCGTTATAGCACACCACAGCCGTATGCCCACATACCGCTTCATCGATCTCGAAGGAATTGGCCTCGCCCGCTCTTATAATAGGTGCTGTTGCAGTTGACATAGTTATAAAGCGAGCGTGAGATTATAATTAGGATTTAACTAGCACGACAGATGATTTCGGCTTTCAGAGTATAGGGTCTAGGAATAACAAGTTCGGCGTGGCAGACTTTGCAAGATGTTGTATGGGAGCTGTAAACGAAGTGACCAAGCATCAGGCTTGGGAAAGAGCCAATATCGTATAACGTATTGAACGAATGTGTGTAATACAGACGATATAGAAAACACCCGGGTGGGTTGGTTGTGCGTCTATTGAGACATTCTGGAAAAGTGGAGAAACGAGTACTAGGCACACACACGCGAGTGGTAAGTGATTCGCCAGGGTATCATGCAAACCCTAAACCCTACGGACTATTCCACGGCAAACGTGGTCGAATGCACAGTAGATGAATATTGCACCGGAACTGTAAGACTGTTGCGAAAGTAAATGGCCACTCTGCATGTGTAGCAGTAGATCAAGCCCCCGCCCCTATATGAAAAGAAGTGCGGTACCAAGTGCCATGCAGAGCAGCCAGTGCAACCTGTACAACCGATGGGATCGTGGCTAAGTTGATGCTCGAGTGTCTATGTAGTATGATTGATAATTCGTTTCTAGAACAGCTAGTCACCGGCTGTTCCGGTGTCCTCGGAGCCGTAAAGCGTGTGTAGTGGGTGTGAGATAAAACATACAGAGTTCTCAGACTCCCACAACACACATGTAACAGATGACTGTAGAATTAAAGCAGATAAATGTAGAATGAGAATAAAAGCACGCAGAACTACACATCATACCTATATCGTCTTGCGAGTCCGTCTGTGTGTGCGGAGTATACTTGTAGAACACTGCCGTGCGCGCTGCAGTGCTCGATCGGATAACCTGTGGGGCCAAAGGAGGATGCATATACATCTACGCCGGTATATATATATGTTTATATATATATATCTATATGCAAGTATGTATGCATATATATATATATATATATATATATGTGTGTGTGTGTGTGATGTGTATTTATGTGCGCGTGTGTATATATGTATGTGTGGTTTTGTGGTTGTGTACGAGTGTGTGTATACACTCTCAAGTGTCTGTATAATAGGGAGTGTTTGAACTAGAGAGAATGAGTACATGTGCGAGTAGCTGTGCATGCGTGTTTAAACACGCACCACTACTTAGAGTGTACTTGGATGTTACCACATACAACCCGTCTGGGTGTTTGCGTGTGCAAGATACTTGCATTCCGTGCAATGATGGGATTTCTAACAATGCCGTACGTTAATTCAACCGACCCCGACACTGTTATTCCAGTGCAAGTGTAAAGCAAACTATTCCAACCACAATACAACTGTCACACACAACAGCTAGTCGAGAATAAACAACACACAGCCAAGCCCTGATGGAATGATCTATTAATAGCCAGTTTATAGGTCACACACTCTACAACGAGGACAACCGGTAGGTAGAGCAGTCTAAAAATAGCACACGCACCTGTTTCACATCGATAGGGATGTCCTGTTTATCCAGAATACTACTGGGGATCGGCGGTTCGGTGGTGCGAGTTTCTGTATACGTTTAGGGCCAGATATTAGACTGTTCAAGAGTTCTCAAAGGTAACTATATTCAATCGGAGTCTCTGTGCAAGCTTAGGGCCAGGCATTAAACTGTTCATGAGTTCTCAAAGGTAACTATATTCAATCGGAGTCTCTGTGCAAGTATTAGACTGTTCACGAGTTCTCACAGGAAACTATAATAAATAATCGCTGCAAGCACTTCCACCCAGTTCATAGAGACGATGATAGTGGCCATCAAGCCCAACCACTAACTAAAGTTAAATCCACTGAGCCGGTACTTAAAATAGCTACAGGCATAGCTAACCAGGCACCACGGTAAACAATCACTTCAAATATGTATCTATAAATAAGGTTCGGAGACATGCGCGTGACATGGTTAGAAATGTACATATACCGGTCAAAAGGTTTGCTCGCAAACTTTCTCGTAGATAGTTATATACACGAAACCATCACACAAAAAATACACACACAACAAGCACAATCACACAACAATACATAAGTCTAAAGCATTAGCACACCTCTTTCATATCGTTCAACAACAAACGCATCGTCAGGCAAGCGCACCAGTTCAGGTAGAGAATCACGACAAATCTCCTGTTGCTGAGAGGTCAGTAGCTGTGTAGTAGGTGGCAATGGCTATTAGGTAAAAACATGACTTGAACTCTTTCAT
>NW_014036031.1:0-2411 GCF_001186125.1 Sphaeroforma arctica JP610 | reverse complement strand
TATACATATAAATATATATACATACATATATGAATATATATATATAAATATATACACTTATGCCGCTTAGAATACATCTCCCACACCCTGGAATTACCTTCACTCACATCCTAGCGCACTTATATACCTCCTCTATTCGTATCTATTCCTCTCTCCTCAATGAGTGCAGATGTAGACTGCAGTGGCTATGCCGCCCCACTACAGCGTCTCAACGAGTACTACGCAATGCTGAAACGGCTGTCGGAAGTGTCGTTGGGGAAGATAGAGCGTGACGCGTACGTTGGTGCGGCACGGGATATGCGCTTGGCCTTGGTAGACATCCACTCAGAGCGGAGACGGGAGATCAACCGCATGCAGTTGGTGTATATCAATTGGCTGTTCGGTACGTTTGTATGTATTTGAGTGTATGTATGTGTGTGAGAGTTTATTTATGTGTGTGTGTGAGTGTGTGAGTGTATGTATGTGTGAGTGTAAGGGTATGTATGTATGTGAGTGTGTGAGTGTCTGTGTGGGTGTGTGCCTGTGAATAGATGTGTGTGTGAGTGCATTCTCGATCCTTCATCAAACACCTTTGTTAAACAGATCAAGGTACTTATATTATCAAGTCAGAGTACTTATATTACAAAGCATTGCGTTTATTCCTTGTATATATTCGCTACACAGATCGAAGTACTTGTATTATAAAGCAAGAGTACTTGTATTATAAAGCATTGCGGTAATCTCTTGTATATATTCGTACCCATGCAGGACTATCGGGACAATCCGGACACAAGAAGGAGACGATCGTCAGCCACAAGCGATGGTTCTTGGGCTACGGAGACGTCACGGAAGTGGACCAGAAAACCCCCTCGGGTGAGACAGCATTGACTGACTCTATTTATAGAATTTCAGTTTATTGGTTGTCTATTTATAGAATCTCTATTTATTGATTGTCTATTTATAGATTCTAGGCATGCTTATACAAATCATCGTTGATAACCGCGTTAATTTCATAGGCTACGTACTCACAGTGAGCTCACACTGTGTTTATAAAGACGCACATGCATACATAGTTATTCGTTGTTCCTTTTCAACCCTACAATCCTCATACCCCAAAACCCAAAACTATACACCAATAAGCCCAAAAACCTAAATCGCAACCCCCAAAACCCAAAATCATACACCAACCAGCCCAAAAGTCTCAATCTCAAACCCTAAAACCTTACAATTCTGGGCAGGCGCCGACATGGATAAGAAGTCCCATCGGGGCACGCGCACCTTCTTATTCAACGACATGATTGTCATGTGCCGAAAGAAGGAGCGCATCTTCACGAATCTCTCAAAGGAGAAGCGGTACAGGGTATGTGGCTGGTGGCTGGGTGGTCCAATGAATGGGTACGTAGTAGGCGGCACGGTAGTGATGTGTCGTAAATTATGCGGTGTGTCGTTAATTGTGTCGTAAATCACAGCTATTGGTCCTCAAGTCCTTACCTGGGGAGCGAGCTACAAGGCACACGAACGCGTTTGTGTTTTGTGCATGCGACAGGTGTGCTGTGGTGTTTATCTGAGTTGTCTGAGTCACTATTGTGCATATGTGTACAGTTATTGCTACGTACACTGTGGTGTTTGTATGAGCTGTTTATATGACTATTAGTTAATGCTACATATATATGTCTCAAGGTGTTTATATAAGTTGTTTATATGACTATTAGTTAATGCTACATATATATGTCTCAAGGTGTTTATATAAGTTGTTTATATGACTATTAGTTAATGCTACATATTTGTCTCTTGGTGTTTATATAGGTTGTTTATATGACTATTAGTTAATGCTACATATATGTGCCTCAAGGTGTTTATATAGGTTGTTTGTATGACAATTAGTTAATGCTACATATATGTGTCTCCAGATAGTTTGGTTACTAGATGCGCCAAGTTCAGGGGCTGCCCATGGGCTATTTTGTTGCAGATGTTCTGTACTTTTAGACGCAAGTATTTATGTCGAGATTTATTGATTTCTATTAATTGTACGTATAATATTTGTTCGCATAATATTTGTACGCATAATATTTGTACGTATAATATTAGTACGTATAATATTTGTATGTATAATTTTTGTATGTATAATATTTTTAGGTATAATATTTGTACGTATATAGCTTTCTATATATGCCGATGAACATGTTTTATGTACATACATTCATGCATATGGGCAGGTTGAGAAAACACTCCGGCTCAAGGGCGATTTTCGTGTGACCGATATCAGCGGAAGAGGGACTGCGTGCACCTCAATACAACTTTCGGGCATCCATGCTGCGGAAGGACTGATTATGGGGGCAGGGACAGGCACAGACGCATCGGGAACTATTGCGGTCAAAGGCCGCCGAGAAGGCAGAAGGTGAGTGGGAGTGATATGTATACGTGTATGATTG
>NW_014036032.1:0-2411 GCF_001186125.1 Sphaeroforma arctica JP610 | reverse complement strand
AATAAAATAAATATAAAATAATAATAATAATAATAATATATATACAACACACACACACACACACACACACACACATATATATATATATATATATGATTATATAGCATGTTTGACGAATGGAGAAGCATCTACTAAGAGTCCTAAATATACTTTAATATGAATATATAGTATGTGTACGGGTAGAGGAGCAAGGGATCACGCCGAATTGTTCAGTTTTCTCCGAGGGTGTGTTTCTTACCTTCTGTGAACGGGTCAGTACCTATTTATGTGAATATCCTCTCGGCCGAATAGAGTACATATGAACTCGGTAATTTTTTCTTTAAAAAAAATAGCTTTGTACCAGTTGCGCTGATGTTTAGGTGATTAGGTCTCATCATCAACTCTGAGAGGTGGGCAGCGTTGGGTTTTCAATGTGTAGGGTTTTACTTTCGTTTCGGTGCTTCCAATTAATTATTCCATAGGCGACCTATTTACCGGGTTTAACTACTCATGTTGTTCATTACGTGTGTTCTGCACAGCAGCGTGGATGTGAGACACGGTACAATCAGATGCCAATTCTGTTGTAGACACATAAACCACACCAAGCTGTTGTATCTTACTTTTGCGACGGATACCATTATATCTATATAGGAGTCACGCACACAGTTCTGTTCGCATAGATGCACATAGTGGGTAAATGCTATGGACAGACCTGGGACTTTAATAACAGCTTAGGTTAACAACGTAGCGAAGCTGAAGGATTCGCTGCCGCTATGACATCTATGAAGTACCTGAAGGTAAATCTGTGTTGTGGTAGTGATAGTAGGTGTTTATTTCGCTTGAGCTTCAGGACCATGTTGCAAATCGCGTGCACCATATGCTCATGTGCTGTATTTGGATGCGTGATTGATGGCCTTCCTTATCACACATGCTTGTATTCTGCACGACCGTCTTATACATGATTTGCGTAGCCAAAAGTGTGCATTCCACGTGTTGTTGAGTTAATTCAAGTTGGATAACTCCAATGAGGGCTATGACTTCTCAGTGTCTGGCCTTCTAGAGTATTCAGTCGGTTAAGTGTTTCGTATTGCAGTTGGGTGACAGTGTGCAGAAGCACTGAATCTATGCAATGTTTACTGAGTATGAAAGACGTGAATCAATGCACGGTAGAATCAGCCCACAGTGGACTGTTCAAATATGTGCACATGGAAGCATCGTTGGATATTCAACTGGAACGTCCTTTATGGCTGTGTGCGTGTACATACTAGCGTTGGTGGCTCTGTACTATGAAATTAGTATTACCAGAATATCAACTAGATTGAGTTATACATAACACATATACCTTGGCTATACCATCTCAGTGATCTCTGTCGACCTACGCACGCGTCATGTACGATCAGACACACAAGACTGATCTCACTCGCACATACTCAACTAGGTGCAACAAGTAACACTCTTTTTAATGGCCGCTATAAACTATTGTAGTAGCTATCGTACTATCGTATGTCACCTGCATTATAAATAACTGCCTCAGATGCTATGATATCTGAGAGCGTCTACAACAACAACTCATAGTTGATCTGTGAAATACTGCAGCTTGATCGTGCCTGCTGTCTAGTCTCAAGTACCTACCACGTAAGTACCTACCACGTTAAGTACCTACCACCTATTTCATACCTACAAACCACTTGCCACTGTATCTTTCGATTATAATACATGCTTTCAGCCATCTGCCAAATTCATCCCCACTGGCTGTATTTTGCATATACCATTAATCTTAACGATGCATAGCGTGCGCGAATAGTTTAAATCGAAACAAGCTATTTGTAAACACATACATATTTAAAACTGCTCAACCACGCAACATATTTCGTGTACCATATCTACCGCACATGTATTCAACTGTCACAAACCAAACCGATACAAGCGCAACACACACCGTAGCGTTATTGTGGTCTCTCCATGTTCGACCCATCACCTGTGCATCTTCGCCTTGATGGATATATTCATATCCGTGTTCATAGTCACAATGATGGATATATTCATATCCGTGTTCATAGTCACAATGATGTATATATTCATATCCGTGTTCATAGTCACCTTGATGAATATATTCACATCCGTGTTCATAGTCACCTTGAAGAATATATTCACACCCATGTTCATAGTCACCTTGATGAATATATTCACACCCGTGTTCATAGTCACCTTGATGAATATATTCACATCCCGTGTTCATAGTCACCTTAATGAATATATTCATATCCGTGTTCATAGTCATCTTGATGAATATATTCACATCCGTGTTCATAGTCATCTTGATGAATATATACATATCCGTGTTCATAGTCACATTGATGAGTACATTCACATCCGTGTTCATAGTCATCTTGAAGAATATATACATATCCGTGTTCATAGTCACATTGATG
>NW_014036033.1:0-2413 GCF_001186125.1 Sphaeroforma arctica JP610 | reverse complement strand
CCCCACTACACACTACATGAAGCGAGACGAATAATATATTTCAATTACTTTAGGATTCAGATACGGTTTCATGTATAAAAAAAAAACTTTTTCCAACAAAACCCGATTCCACTTATGTTATATGTACTGCCAATTGTTACCCAAAACCCCCCCCAAAAAAAAACTTGGCGTTTTATATTTTATCCTAATTATATCCGTTACGGATTGTATATTTGCGTTTCATACGCATACACGCCTGCCAAACTTTAAAGCAATAAAGTCTGGAGGGACTTACAAGCTTACGCTTTCAGTGATAAATGAAATAGGGACTCTACAGCTACGCTTTCGGGGATGAATAAATATTACTCACTCTCACTCGTAGAGTGTGACTAGAGTCTCTCTACTCTCTCTCTACTCTCTCTCTCTGGAGAGTATAGAGCGAGAGAGTCTCTACTCTCTCTCGCTGAGAGAGTCAGAGAGGAGAGAGGACTCGAGGAGAGACGACGAGAGAGAGAGAGAGAGCTGAGACGGCTGAGAGCCTGAAGACTTAGGGGTGGTTCAGGTTAACTGTTTGGGCGCTCTTCTCGATCAGTTGATGTCTTCTCTTGTGATGAGAGACAGTGTGGGACTGTCAAAGGTCAGAACCCAGGTTTCTCTCTCTCTCCCTCTCTCTGAGAGAGAGAGAAAATCACCCGAAGGGGTGAACACAATTTTGTTAAATAAAAAAAGAGACAATACATAGTCTTTTGGCTTTTAGAGTTTGGACTTGGGAGTTGGGACTCTTGAGTTTAGATAGTGGACTGTGGAGTCGAGTGGACAACTGGACACTGGACAATACATAGCTGGACACTGGACACTGAGGAACTGAGCAGTGAGGAGTGAAGATACTCTAACAGTCTCCGACTGTCTGATAGGTCCAGTGGTCGTCTGGTCGACATTTCTCGATAATCGAAAGCAGTTTGACATCCGCGGACCGCGGACCGCGAGGCGGAGTCCGCAGTTGCAAACGATTGTCCGCTAAAAAAAGAAATTTTTGTATTTACTATTTCGTAGTATTTACAACACACAAAACAATGTGAGCTTTGTATTCCGTAAAAAAACAATTGTGTGAGTTTGAGTAGCATAGTATTTACACATGGTGCATAGCGCCATAGTTTCCTCAAATTCAACAGGATGCTATGGTCTTAAAAATAAATAATGCGTGGTACGGTATTTTTTAAAAAAACGGTTGGCCTGTCACATAGTCACTGATGTCCTTTTTAAAACAAAATGTTCTACTTTGCAAAACGTACCAGCAGCCAGCAGGGCCCAGGGCCAAGCTACCAGCTATTTATAGCCTTTGGCTACAAACAGAACGAATTATTACGAAGTTATCGAACGCGAACAAACATTCTTCAATTTTTCACACAATATTAGTGAATAAATACTGAAAATATCTGTAAAGCACCAAAGTTTTTATTATTATTTCTTGTCATCTTTAAAAAAAAACTAAAGATGTTGGTTTAAAACAAAAAACAATTATATATTATAAAGAAACAAAAAAAACTAAAGATGTTATTTAAAAAAAAACAATAATATATTTTTTCTATTTTTCTTTTTCTTTAGACACTATGACTATCACTGTCACAACTCACAAGAAGTCACAAAAATCATGCTTTGTCTATTTTAGATTTTATAAATATGTATTTTATCATAGCCTTCAATCAAATATCATCGTTTTATATTTTCTGAATAGACAAATTGGAACTTGGCAAAAAGAAAATCACAGAAGAAGTTGCTGTTGGAGTGGGCGAGTTATTACTATTTAGCCTCCACTCATATCTTAGACTCACATCTCTCCGACCACGCCGCCACAACAGTTAACGGGTCACAGGAGCGAGCCGTAAATGCCAATAAAAGCTCAAATAACGGACAATATTCGAGCGTGTCGTTGTAACACCCTGAACCCTCCGAAAATATTGGACTATTAATGGAAATTTAGCAAGTGCGGCGAATGGCACTGTATTCACTATTTATTTTTTCCATAAAACCTGGTCCTTGGACCCTCAAATGAGTATATCTTGCCGACTCTGAATACAACCTATTTTTGGAGTATTAATATTTTGGCGGTTCGATTTTGATCTAAATCTTTCTCACAAATAAATTCAAATCATATTTACTACACTCCTGTTTCCCTGACCCCGACGATCTTACGTGTGCACATAATATACACACACATAATATACACACACACAACCACTTGAATTTCACTTGCCTCTAATTACTAATACAACAGTATACAACATTGTAGCGAGCTACTCCACACTAGGGTATTGGATCAAAGACGCCATGTCGAGTGAGTATGGATAATGAGATGGCTCGGAGCTCTTCGGAAGTAGATGCACCTCTCACTTAACCCGCGAATCCCGGTAAACGCTAAAGAATCAGCGCGTGC
>NW_014036035.1:0-2414 GCF_001186125.1 Sphaeroforma arctica JP610 | reverse complement strand
GCATCCATGAATTGGAGGAATCGATGGTAAAGGCGCAGAAATCTAATGAACAGGGGTACCTATGTTGAACAAGTATACCCCCAATTATGTAAATTTTTGTGCGAACTCATATCAGTACCAGATTATACTGATGTGTATACAAAGATTATTCGGCAAGTCTGACTGTGCATACATATAGAAACTATGGAGCAATATCTTCTCATATGCATCACTACACAACTGTCAGCGAGTCAGCTTGGAATCAGATTGTATGAATATAGGTATCAATATATCTGAGAGTACATACCAGGAGTAGGCGGAATCAGGACACCCCAGCCAGTTTTCTCGCTGTATCTGCCATACGGTGCCGTTCGCCAGAACACTAGCGCTAAAAGTGTGGGTATGGTCATCGCTATCACACCTATGGACAGCAGTGGCACTAAAAATTCGGGCGAAAAAGGCCCATCATCCCGGTAGGCTTCTGATATATCAGTGATATACTCGTCCAGAGCATGCATTTTAATTATTTCATACGGGATTGTATACCCATACGTTTGTTGCATGTGTTGTACTACCTGTCTGTACTAACATTAAATGTAGTCTTTTCACAGTGTATTCGTTTACATACAGTGATACATGCACAGGTCACGTCAAGTAAACCTTTCGCTGAGTATCTCTCTCTCTATATAATGCTAAATATTTAACAGAGGCAGATAGTCGATTCTCTCAATAATATATACAAACATAGGTTCTCTATTGCTGAGTCCATGTCTCCACGACCCACGTCTCTGTATTTATTTCAATACTATACCAATGACGTCATTAATTGTGACGTGGAAGTAATCAATATATATTTTTTTTAAATATATTCAAAAAACAAGTCATAATTTCGAATCTATTCATATATTTTCTTTTCTAAAATGTCGATCAAGAAGTCCGGACACGTCGTCATAGCGAATTTGTTTCCGACGGCCTTAGCACATGTCGTCATAGAGAAAACTGCTGTCTTAAACCAGCCCAGCTCTTTCCTATACTCGCACATAGAAATATGCCTGTGGAGTGTGGAGTGGGGATTGTATTTTATATATTTAGCGTCACTTTTAGTGATTGGTGTGTGCCTGTGTCATTGCCAGACTGCCTCTCTACTAGAATTCAAATATTCAATCTATTGTATAGAGATATTTAGCAAATTTACTATGGCCATGAATTTATCGAGTGCGTGTTCTCTACACTACTGACTACAGTCTACTGACTCCTGTCCGCATCACTCTACAGTACAACTCTACATATGTAAACTCTTTTTAGTATCTACAGTGTGCTCGTCTGGCTAAATATAAATACATTCCCGGCTTCCCGTCACCGTGGGCGTGGTGCCGTGAAGCCGTGCCGTGGGGCGTGGGCCGCGGCATGTACCAAACTCCACAGTACCAGTGTGGCTGTGTGCCGTGTGCCGTGTGGGCCTGTGGTACAGTGACCAGACTGCTAAATATTTTCAAGTCCACAAAGTTTATAAATAAAATTGTATACCCCCAGCCCCAGCCCCCAGCCCCCAGCGCCTGCCACCAGGTCACCAGGCCCAGAAGTGCATTTATTATCATCTTTTACAAAAAATTATAAATAAGTTGCTGGACGGGCGTTGGGCGTTTCATTTCCAAAAAAACAAAAGCAATATGACGTTAGGTCTTTTTGCTTAAAAAATAATAATAATGGAGAGGCTATGGTTGGGGCTGTTGACTCATAGCCTCCTTGTTCTTTTTAGGAGGCTATGGTTGACAAAACCTTAAAAAACCTAAAACCACTCACCCAAACAAAAACCTAAAACCGAGAGAGAGTGAAGAGTTAAATAAATGAGAATCCCAAAGGCCAAATACGATGATATATGTTTTTTTGGTCATAAAGAGTAACTTTTGCACACGTTTGGACTTTTAGGCGCTTTTGTAGCTTTTTTTATGTGACAATTTTTTTTAATGACCGAATTCAATATTTGTACTTACTTATGTAAGGAGTGTACCCATATTCGATCGTATCGACGTCAACCTGAGAAGCAAGAGCCTTGTATACATACTGTAAATAGCTATTTTTGTATCCAATTACCACTGAGTTTCTTATGCTATACAAGCGCTTCAAATACTATTGCTTTTTGTACCCTTTGAGAGCCGCTTGAGCGCTACTTCCAGAAGCTACGTACAGGGCGCAGAAACCGCAATCATATTTTGTCCCACTTTAGAAATATACATGACCCACAGATGTGAATATACGGGCTTTGGTATATTAAGAGCAAGCCACGTAACTGGTCTTGGTGCAAGTTAATACCAAAGCAGCTGAGTGTGGTGGGAACCAGAGAAACATAGTACATAACATATAGTTATATATATATATAAATATATATATATACACATACTTACATACATACATACATACATACATATATATAT
>NW_014036036.1:0-2414 GCF_001186125.1 Sphaeroforma arctica JP610 | reverse complement strand
TATATATATATATATATATATATGAAACCATACTACACGAATGATTGTCGAAATGAACAATGAAGTCATGTGTGTTATGTGCACTACATATTTAAAGAGGTTACAGCGTCACAAATTGACAGTACTATGCTGAACTATGTATCCCCACGCCAATTCTATCCTGGATATCATGTAGAGAGTAGGCGAATTCCAACATACGCTTTTCTTACAACGGTAGCATTTTTCGGCAGACCCTCCCCAGGTAGGCATTCTGTATGATGAGGTAGCAAGATAGGATTGATGTATGCGAAGGAATGATATGTGCGGGTGCCTCGCACAAGTGCCCGCTATTATATCATTACTACATTTGTAGGCGAGGGTCGTGAGTGGAAACTGGATTAATCTGTCAGATGGGACTGATAAGACCTCTGTCGCAAAAATATTTATGTCTCAAACAAGCTGTCTATTGTATTTAAATAGCTGTCATGTCGCAAACACCCAGTCGCTTGTCCAGTTTTAGTCCCAAATCCAGTTGTAAGTTGCGATTTAGGAGACTTGTTTTGGTACCGTGAAATATCCGAGAGGGTATTTTGACTCGTTGTTCTATTTTTGTATTATTTAGGTTTGAATACAGTAATACAGCTTTGTGTTTTTATACTATTATAAAACATAAAATATTTTTATTGTCAAAGGAAGTTTTCACTTTTCGCGCGCTATCTATAGTCTCTGCCTCTGGGTCCTGTCTGGGAGTGGGCCCAGTGGGGACCCTGGACCCTGGTCATGGTGTCTACTGCCCGCCTTCTCTTCGTCTCTCTTGCGTTGGCCCCCGCCTTGGCCGTCTCCCCCAGACCCCTGGCTCTTGTGGCGTGACAGGCTGTTCTACTGGAGCATATAGAAATTGGAAATATAATCCCCCCCAAAAATTATCTATGTGATTCTTGGTAGTATAATAGGATTCAATAAGTATTGTAATGGTACCAGAAGCCGAGATGTATTTACTCATCACTGTGAGAGTGAGTGTGGATTGTGGAATCTACGTTATTGAATAGTGTTAAATCTCATTGGGGGTTAAATATATGACAGGTTTCAAATCAATAAATAAAGTAATATAATTAAAACTAGACTTTTGGCTAATCATAGGCAGGTTTTATACATACCGTGCAGCCCTTACTTTCGATTTCATTTGCTTATTTTATCGTCTGACAATCACTGCGACGCAGACCTCATAGTTGATTGCTATTTTAGTACAAAGTTCATGTCTTGAATAGGACTCTTGGTTCTTTTACCCTCCTAAAAAAGACAAAAGTTGTACCTTTACGTTTTTATATAATATTTTGGCCTAAATCATATTCACAGTTTGACCTGGCTCGAGCGTCTATTTTAGAATTATTGGCCACGAAACTTTTCACACGCCAATAAAAATATAGGAAAGTGATGATATGTCGGTTGACAGGACAAAATGAAACAACAATCTGATCTCGAAAATGGAGAAGTTTTATATTTGGGACTACCAATATGCAGGAAAACGGTCAAACTAAAATAATAAGAATTTACACTTGGCATTTTTGACTGAAATTCCAACGTGGCAACGTAAAACGTAATGAGAGCTGCGACAGCGTTGAAACTTGAAAGGCGAAAGCAGAATGGTTTCACATTTATGTAATGAGTTATAAACATTGAAACGTTTCGTAATATATATTTTAGCCTGATTTTGAATTTATTCGCTATCACGGCCACGAAAGTACACCTATTTCTCACAGGCCAGGGGCCGTTCGGCGGGGCTGATGCCTGATGTAGTCTAATTACGGGCAACCCACTGACCTGGATATTGGACCCAAAATACAGTTCATAGCTGAAAACGTTTTTTTCTTCTAATAAATATAGTACCATTTATTGCTAAAAAATAAAATTAATTTTTATTTTAAATTTTTAATATTATCTGAAATGGTTAAATACTGACTGTGTTTTCGCCCTCTTGCCCACCCTCCCCAAGGGCCCAAAGTGAGTCAGAGGTATGTACAATATCTGTATTCTGATTGTACTGATAATACTGATGGTACTGTACGATCTACACTGTACAGCTGAACATACTTGGCTGAGTTCATAAGTCAACAGCCACACCGCACGAAAGTTCATATCCACCAGATTATTCACCAGCACCATGCATTCAATTAAAGGAGGGTTGAGCAAGATCGGTCTAGGCAACAAGGAAGGGGTGGATGATGAGTCCAAACGCGGGTCCACTGGTGAGGCATCCACACTCACCCTGAACAAAAGACAGTCTAAGGCCGATAGGAAAGAGTCGAAAGCCGAGAAAGCCAACGCAAAGAATGTTGCCAAGCTAGGTATGCACTGTGCGAGAATATACGTTGTCACTAATGCTGGGTATGTATAAGAGATTGAATATTTCTCGGTATGACGACTAAGAATTTAGG
>NW_014036037.1:0-2415 GCF_001186125.1 Sphaeroforma arctica JP610 | reverse complement strand
GCAAATTCAATACACTTCAGTTGTAGAAGTGATAGTATGTACTTCCATACAACCAATCACAAATGAGCATATTCAATACACTTCAGTTGTATAAGAGACACTATGTATCTGCATACAACCAATCAAATACGAACCCACATCAGTTGTATATTACTTACTATCGGTCCGAATTCGGTGCAGATTCGGAGGGCTCTCTCGTCCGGAATGGCCCACGCATACGTCGCGGCTAACTGCACACAAAAAGAAAATCAGGACGAACAGCCAAGAAAATTAGGACAAGATATTCCTGATTTCGCAGCCAATGCAAAGATCAAAATATTTGAAGCCAATTTTGATCAGATCCGTGCCCCATCCACAGTGGGACTTGTCATATGGGCTGTAACTGTGACTGGCGGAAGAGTACGCCTCAGTATGAAGAGCCATAACTATAAAGCGGATAAGACCTTACACACACCTCCATTTCGTAGTACACTCTTATTTCTTCACCTAACCTATATTTATATAGCGGATAAGACCTTACACACATCTCCATTAAGTACTCTTATCTCTACCTTGGCTATATATATATAGCGGATAAGACCATACGCACACCTCCAATACATAGTACACTCTTATATCTACTTTAGCTATATTTATATAGCGGATATGACCTTATATGACATTACGCACACCATTACACAGTACACACATATCACTATTCTGTGCGTAACATAGGCAATAGATCATCTCACGGCGCACTGTTTGGGCTACCCTTTGCAATGGCAGTGTGTGTTTTGTGTTCACCTTGCCAAATGAGCCAATGGCGTGTGTCGTTTGAGAGCGATAGATGCTCATACATGAGAGACTTTTGGGTGTTTGCATGCATGGGTGTGTTGGTATGTGTTGTATAATATAATATATATATGCACACATTCACTGCCACATTCACTATATATGTACATATTCACTGCCTGTGGAAACCGTCCGTTAGTGTGAGCTATAGATAGACATGTATGAAAGCTGTTCTATATGAATACATTCATTCATACAACATACACACACACACATGCATATATACATAGCCAAAGACATACATATATCCAAACATAGATACTTCATACTTTCATACATACGTAAATACAAAAGACACATACATACATACATACACATACATACCTACCTAAATACATACACAGTTGTTTGTTTATCACTTGATACTACACAGGCACATAGATATCTATGTTAATCACGTTTGGTACTCACCTCCTCTGGCTCCATTTCTAGCAGCTCAGCGCGTCTTAACCCATCATAGCTTGGATCTGTGGCAAAATATAGCGAATTATTTCGCATTGGATCCCAGATGATATAAAGAAGGAGATAGAAACTCAGGTCACACGCCTCGACGCTAAAGCATTTGTGAGTGGGGCCTCACTCTAGCTCTAGCCTAGAGGTAGGGTGCCCGTGAGAGAAGGAGCGTCCTTGTATACTACAATCTACATATACTACATATACTACATATACTACATATACGACATTTACTACGTATATTATATACATTACATATTCTAGGTAATCTACATAAACTACAATCTAGCACATCTATGTGTAGCGTGGGCTATCCAGTATATCGCAAGTGCAGGGCAGCAGACGCATGGAGTATCGGTTTATTGTAGGACTTGTTTGCGTTACGGTTGATATGTATATTTATGTATTGACACACACACACACACACACACACATATATACATACATACATACATACATACATACATACGTACATACATACATACATACATACATATATATATATATATATATATATATATATATAGATAGATATAGATATAGATATAGATATATATATAGATATAGATATATATATTATCGAGGTCGCACAAAATAACCAGCGATAGCTCATTCTAAAATACTCACACCTAATATACCCATTCATCATCTCCCTCTATGACATTACACACAGGTGAGTTAGGTCTCATACCCATCATCCGGTCAATGTCTGCAGGCATATCCTTCTGGGTGGACCGGTACACATCCAGGAACGGATTCTCACTGCCCTCCAGAGACTTAAAGGTTAGAGAGCTCTCTGACGCGACGGGTTTAGTCTTCTTCGTCTTCTTACTGTGGCCTGTGGCAGATGGACGCGTATGTGTACAAAACAAGGCAGGAATTACTAAGCCACCGGCATATGACTGAGAAAATACGCTGGATATACCAAGATAAATATAAGTGAGATGCGTGTGTATATACAATACGAATAAAGTATGCCATTTATTATACAAACACACACACACACACATATATATATATATGTATACTAACCTATAAAAACATTTATATATATAAATAAATAAATAAATAAATAAATATTTATAAATATATATATATATATATATATATAGATATATATATACATAATAA
>NW_014036038.1:0-2417 GCF_001186125.1 Sphaeroforma arctica JP610 | reverse complement strand
CTACAACAACCACACACGCACTCCGACACACACACTACAACAACCACGCACGCACTTACACGCACACACTACAACAACCATGCACGCACTTACACACACACACTACAACAACCACACACGCACTTACACACACGCACTACAACAACCACACACCCACTTACACACACACACTACAACAACCACGCACGCACTTACACACACACTACAACAACCACACACGCACTTACGGTCCAATGCACAGCGTAGAACTGGTCGCGACAGCCATCAGCCAAGGCAACAGCAAGTGCAACCGCCTATGAGGGTGTATTATAGGGTTTTAGAGTTTTAGGTTTAGGGTTTCAAGGTTTCAGAATTTCAGGGTTTAGGATTGGATGCGTGGTGGTAGTGTGTGTGGGTTTTTAGGGTTTTAGCGATATAGCCATTTTGTGTGGGCGGGGGGGGGTGAGCAGCTGCAGAGAAGTGAGCGGTGCAGTGTGGGTGGGCACGGCCAGCGATGTACTGCGAACGACCGAACAGCCATCGCACAGCAAGGCACGGCAACGAAACCAACAACACACGGTGATGTGTCGTCCATGGCAACACACGGTGATGTGTCGTCTATGGCAATACACTGTGATGTGTCGTGTAATGTGCACAGGTAGCGATAAGAAGCCGCAAGTCATTATGTCATGTGAATGGATGATTGAATGAATGTACGTGTGACACGGACAATCGTACGCTACGCTGGTGCTATGCACAGAGGATGCGGTAGCAACACGTCGATGACGAGGACCACGTCAGAAAGTGTGCGACTGTTGCCATGGCAGCCCTCCAGTCAGTAAAGCGAGTATTGGTACGATGGTGCTCGGAAATGTCGTGTGCTTGAAGATCTATGTGTCGGCCAGGCATGAGCTGTGCTATCGATCTCGCAATGTTTCCAACGATAAAACGGTATATGCACATGAGCCCCAGAGCGTGGGGGTGGTCAGTGAGCTGTGTGTTATAAGTTGCGCAAACAACCAACCGGGCGAGTGACTGCCATCTGCACGCGACAGTGTGATCAGACGCATGTACGCATCTGTACTGTGCGCATCACATTCTTGAGATAACCACCCCCCCCTCCCTTGACAGGGGTTAAATATGTGTAGTAGATGTGTGCTATGCGCATCACATTCATGAGACAACCACCCCCCATCACTTGACAGGGGTTAGATATGTGGTGTGCTATGCGCATCACATTCATAAGATAACCACCCCCTCTCACTTGACAGGGGTTAGATATGTGGTGTGCTATGCGCATCACATTCATGAGATAACCACCCCCCATCACTGGGCAGGAGCTAAATATGTGGTGTGCTATGCGCCTCACATTCATGAGACAACCACCCCCTCTCACTTGACAGGGGTTAGATATGTGGTGTGCTATGCGCATCACATTCATGAGATAACCATCCCCCATCACATGGCAGGAGTTAGATATGTGGTGTGCAATGCGCATCACTTTCATGAGATTACCACCCCCTCTCACTTGACAGGGGTTAGATATGTGGTGTACAATGCGCGTCACATTCATGAGATAACCACCTCCCATCACTTGGCAGGGGTTAGATATGTGGTGTGCTATGCGCATCACATTCATGAGATAATCACCCCCCGTCACTTGACAGGAGTTAGAGACGTGTGGTAGATGTGTGCTAGTCCACCCGTCCGCCCTCGTCAACCACCTGGTGCAAGTGTATTCTAATGATCATGCACCTCAGACATACCTACACGGGTGTACATGACCCAAAGAGTGGACAGGATACATAGACACAACAGTAGACACTAAAAAAAACCAACGGATGAATACAACTGGCAAATGACTTCTAATGAGCTATAACAACGGATGAATACAACTAACCAATGACTTCTAATGAGCTATAACAACGGATGAATACAACAAACCAATGACTTCTAATGAGCTATAACAACGGATGAATACAACTAAAAAGTGACTTCTAATGAGCTATACTTCTAATGAGCTACAACAACGTGCTTGTTTGTCCACACCTGATCATAAGCGCCATCTTTCATAATCGCAATGGTCTTTTTCAGGAGAGTCCAATGCGGTCCTCCACATTCATCTGAAAGCGCTATGCGTTGTGCACGGATGTGGTATTGGTTCAGTTCACAACGTTCAAATAGCGTTCGCTGAGCCTCAACGGATTGGGTGAGTGAGTACGACTTATAAGACAGGCACATGCGCAAGTGATAAACCCATATATACACACCACTGTCAACAGATGTTGAGGCTGACGCAAGCCCATAAAAGAATATCATCGCCAATACAATTCGTAATGTGATGTTCCTAAACTGTACAATGTTGTCTAACAAAGCCAGAACGGACACCTCTGACTACACTCCCCTAACAATAGGTAGCAGATCATGTTAAACACTTT
>NW_014036039.1:0-2421 GCF_001186125.1 Sphaeroforma arctica JP610 | reverse complement strand
TATATATATATTATATATATATATGCATATATATATATATATATAGATATAGATATAGTAATAGATATAGATATACACATATACAAACACACACACACACACACACACATATATATATATATAGGTATATATATATATACATACACATGCACATATACATACATATATATTCACTATATATATTCGCAAGTGTATAATAATTGCAAACGAATGCTGGGTATGTCGAATTAGTCTGAACTCACCTCCAATGGCACCAGATTGATGGCACCCGTTTTCTTATGGGCCTCCCAATTTAAACTGGAGCCAATGAAGTATTGGTTCTCAATGTAAATAAACTTTTTGGCGCGACGGATGTGATGCACCATGGCGGTCTGGATACTCTTGTCCACGTGGTTCTAGCAATAGAACAATCAGTGTTATGTAAATCGGGTGTATTAGAGGCTCCTATTCCATTCACAAAAACTACACTGTAGAGAATATATTTAGAAGTTTTGTACATACCTTGACGTTAACGTGATATATTGAATACCTCTGAGAAGATTACAAACACAGTAACAGGTGGTAACTCAAAACCTAATTACCGAAAGGTTGCTGAAGGCTTCTACGTACCTTTACCAAGGCGGCGGCCTTTTCCCGTTTGGACAGGGCGGGGAAGTCTGAGGAGTGGCCATCGATACTTCGAAACAGCTATTTTTAGAATTACCGGCAATGTGTGAAATAAAAATCAATGATAAATCGTAAATTAGTGAAAGGTAAAACCTAATGGCATACATACTCTTCAGAACAAACAGGCACAACATGCACAATCGCACGCCAACGTATTTATATACACCTGTCAATTGCATACACACAGTTGCACGCACAACACGCATGTGCGAATCTGAGTAGTCCAGCGCTTTTATGTTAGCTATAGAAGTCAGGTTCCTCCGCCGGGTAATAAGATCCATTCGTCTTCCTTCACTCGCGACCGCAACATACACATACATAACATATCGTATTGTACATGTTTACTAATATACCAGCCTATACTCATGTACACACATATACACGCACATACCTGAGTAGACTGGCGCTCAGCAGTTTCTCTGTAAAGTTTTGTGTCTAATCCTACGGATAGTATCATATAGTCGCCCAAGACAAACGACCGCAACATACTCTCCCACAACGCGTGCAGATATATATATATATACCCATACACCAGTATATATATACGCACACACGAATACAGGTATCCACCTGAGTACGCCAGCGCTTTGGATAGTCTTTGTAGAAGTCTGATTCTTCGTCTAGGGCCAATATTGATTCGACGCCTACAACAAACCACCGCCACACACACACACACGCAACACATCGATATACATAAGTACACCCACACATCAGTCTATATGCACGCGCACGCGTACATACCTGAGTAGACCAGCGCTCAGGGTCCTCCTTGTAGAAGTCTGATTCCTCTTCTCGTGTGAGCATGAGATTGTCGCCATCCACAAACGATCGCAACATGTTGAGGTATTTGTGGCCTTGCTTGTTCCATCGATCCAAGAAGTTCTGCAGTAAGTCTAGGGCTCCAGGTCCCTCCACTGTGTGTGTAGGAGGATTGGTACGGTGGGCAGGATTGTACGGTGTGAAAATTGAATAGGTTAGCATGTTAGGTAGATTGGCACGGTGGGCAGGATTGTACGGTAAGTATATTGAATAGGTTAGTATGTTAGGTAGATTGGTAAGGTGGGCAGGATTGTACGGTGTGTATTGAATAGGATAGCATGTTAGGTAGATTGGTACGGTAGGTAGATTTATTTGGTAGGTAGACCTGTATGGCACGTAAATTGGCATGGTAGGTAATTGATATGGTAGATAGATTTGTATGGTAGATAGATTGGTATGGTAGATAGATTGGTATGGCACGTAAATTGGTATGGTAGGTAGATTTATATGGTAGGTAGTTGGTATGGTAGGTAGATTAATCTGATAGGTAATTGGTATGGTAGGGAATTGGTATGGTAGGTAGATTAGTATGGTAGGTAGATTAGTATGGTAGGTAGATTCGTATGGTAGGTCGAAAGGATGTAAATATAAGATAAGAGGGAAAGTAAATAGATTTAGGATGGCTACAAATCGGTGGAATGTATGCCAAAAAGTCTCAACCAGACAAAAGGTAAGTCATGCTGGTAGTTTGAGTGACTTTTGGTTGCCCGGATGGAGAAAGAGAAACACGCCACTGGACACTCACCAACAACTGAGGAATACTCACATCGACAACAATGGGTGGGCAACACAGCCACAACTGAGGAAGAACTCACGTAAAATAATAAATAGTGGACAACACAGCCACACCTGAAAACAATAAAATAAACCACTGGACACACACAGCCGCAGCCACAACTGAGGAAGAACTCACATAAAATAATAAATAGTGGACAT
>NW_014036040.1:0-2422 GCF_001186125.1 Sphaeroforma arctica JP610 | reverse complement strand
TCCATCGGCCCCAGGAAATGCCAGCAATGCCGCCGCCTCCGGACCAACGCCTCCCCTCCCATGGAAATAACCGATATCGCCATCGACTGTATCACCTACGGAACAAATCCCGCGCGCGATTATTCCAAGCCAAAATCCGGGCGCATCAGAACCTACTACGGTCGTATCTCACTTTACATGGACCAGCGGAAGGGCTGCTACAAATCCTCGACCGCATCTGGCGCTATGCCACTAACCCACAAATCTTCGGAAGGTTCTATTATGACTTAAACAGACCTTGGGTTCAGCGGCTGCCAAACCACTCGTTCCGCCCACGTCTGACCGCCCAAAGCAATGATCAAATATTCAAAGATATTGCGTACTAACGACGGTATCCGCGCCAACCCTGCATACCGGGTACCGATGACACAGGCGCTACCCTCGCTGGCTACTTTGAGGCCCTATTCAACTTTACAAACCCGTACGTGGTTCCACCGGATACCGAACCTTCTCCTCATGTCACTTCCACCATACGCCCCGACGATGTAATGGAGGCAATACTACGCTATCCCAATAAGGGACCTGGCCCCGACGGGATCCACATCCTCCTCTTGAAGGCCGCAGTGGAGTGCTCTACCGAACGCTGGACATTGGGACGCCCCGATGCCAATAGCCCACTGATTAGACTCCTTACCGAAGCATTCACTGAGCTACTGAAGGCGGGTACCTTCCCCGCAGCCCTAAACTGCAGCCTCCTAACAGCGCACCCAAAGAAAGCCGATGCAGATATCACGCTTACGCAAATAGTCAGACGCATCTTTGAAAAGTGCTTTCTTAATCTGATTACGAGCCACCCCGGCTCTACTACCCATGCTACCCAAGCTGGCTTCAAATCACGGTACTCCTGTGATACCCAAGCACTTGCCGCCATGGAATCTGAGACACAGTCAGAAGAGGAGTGGAACGACGTCTGTCTGGGCATAACCAAGGCATACGACAAGGTCGCTCTCCCACGCCTATGGGTACTTCTGCGTCACGCTGGAATGCCCGAAAACTGGATCAACTGCCTCCGCGCGCTGTTTGAGAGGGTCCCTACCCGAGTGACATACCGCGGCACGCTCTCGTCTCTATTCCTTAGAACGAATAGCATCCTACAAGGCTCAATCGTCGGCCCCCAGCTCTTTATTATCTACATGGATTCCTTAGCTGTCACGCTAGCACAATTTCGGCCCAAGCTCCTCCGTTCTTATTTATTTGTCGATGACACACGGATCCAAGCCCCTCGATCGGTTTCGCTCCAGCCCTTCTTAGATGACATTGATGCGTGGGGACGCAAATCTGGCCTCGAACAGGATGTCATTAAACCCCGAGTACGATCTACCGACTTGCGACACGCGGCGCCAACCATCCGTATAAATGGCGAGCTTATCACGCCGATGCTTGCAGACGCACCTTGGAACACACGTTACCTCCCTCTGAAACTGGCGCCCACATATGCCGAACCGAAACACTCCAAATACCTGGCGTTCCCACTCTCTCACGGAGTACCAGGAATCAGCCTCGCTAGACATATGGAATCCCTGGTTGCATCATTGTCACTGGGTATCGCCTCTTTCCGCGCTTATGGCTTCCATGGTTTCAGCTGGCGACACCCCCCCAACCGACTGGTGATGTTCAAAATATTCATCCTATCCACGGCTACATATGGGCTGAACATTATTACCTGGGCTCCGCCTATCTGGAAGGATGCGTTGGACTCCCTATTCGAGCGCTTTAACTCAGCACTCATTCAAGCAGCAGCCATCATCACGGGCACTAAATACCCTCGGTTTCCCAAACATCAAACAAACTTACTTCACTTTTGCGGCCTGCTCCCCGCGCGACCATTTGCGGACTACCTCGGAGGATGCCTGGGAATACAACTCGACTCAATGGCAAGCACAAATCCACTTACCCCTCTGACGCAACCCGCCTGGGCCCACGATAAACCATCACTGCGCTTCCCGTACAGTATCTATGCTCACCTGAAAACTGTACACAAAATCACAGGCAGGCGTACACCCGACCATGTAGCCCTCCGCCAACGCTGTGACCACATCAGGAAGAACTCAACAAAACGTTGGTCCAACAAAGAGATCGCGACAATGGCCCGGCGCCAATACTACTACCAACTGGTTATGGGTAAACCGCCAACTTCAAACCGAGACACAGCCAGACACGACAGCTTCTCCGGCTCTGTGCTATGATTGTAACGAATACGTACATGTTCACATTGCTCGACTACCGCACCGACGGCTGTCTCTGCCTTGTCTGCCCCGGTATTTCCCTGCATCCAACAACTGATTCGACGCATCTTGGTAGGCCCGAAACTGCCGCCCATTGGCCTTGACCTCCTTCAGCAATTACAGGAGTGCCACGACTTCCACGGTATCTGGACCCTCCA
>NW_014036041.1:0-2422 GCF_001186125.1 Sphaeroforma arctica JP610 | reverse complement strand
GTGTGTGTGTATATATATATATATATATATATATATATATATATATATATATTTTATATATGAGTATCTGAAATTCTGCTAATATTCTGAAATCATAGATACATCTATAGACAAAAAGGTTCAAAATTACGAAAACTAGAATATACCGCTTCCTTAACAGTGAACAACACATATGCGGGAACATATCGTTGGATTTCTTACTCTTGAACCGAGATTCCATGCTGCCTGAAGCGACCCAACGAGAAAACCAGCACCTCCACACGTAGTCGTGTAGTCAAAGATCAAATCGGAACTCATTGTGAGAGAAGATTGCTATATATGTATAATATTATATTACGGGATCTGTGAGCATTCAGCACACGGTCGAGTCACTGCCGACGCGTCGACCACTACTTAAAAGATACAAAATTACTTTTGTAATCGTAGATCTACAATATAGTGTCTTAATACAAATGTCGCTCACAGCTATAATATATACGCAGTTGTGAACCCGGCAGCACTACAGAACAATTCACAGTGAGATACAATCATATGATATTCATACACGTCGTTACTGGTTCAGTTAATGTCTGCCTTATTATGGCTTTGAGCCGTGGCGCAGTATATTTGGATTTTAGTCCCAGAAGCCAGAGAGCAGGTCCGCTCTCTATAAAAGGGATCCGGCCCAAAAAGAAACTAACCGGGTGTTGTGAGCTTGTGTTAAGTCTTTTTAGAAATGAATAATTTTGTAGAAATAATTTATTAATAAATATGAAATTCGTCGAACCGTTATTAGAAACAGACTGTATTACGGGATCACCGGATAAGTATCATTGTACATATCTTTGTCTTTGATATAGCCTAATATTAGCCTTCTGAATATTGAATGCTTACGAGTAAATTTTTTTTTTTAAACATTTACTGTATGATAGCCTCCTTGTTCTTTTTAGGAGGCTATGCTGTATGTATCCATATTCCGCTGGCCACTGTCACAGACTCACAGTGTCACTCCCCAGTCCCTAGTTCCCAGTCCCCACTGTCCCCAGTGTTCCCTCTCTGGTCTGTCGGTTGTTGCCCTCTCTCTCTTTTCAAAACTCTAAAACAAAATATATATTTTCAACAAAAAAACCAATACTGCACAAGTGTACAGACTACGAGTACAGACCTAAAAGGTTCAGGCCAAAAAAGGTATTATATTGGTTCAGCCTAGAAATTGGACAAAATTCGAGGTGCATACATTGGGTTGTCTACATATATTTATTTACGGTATTTACCTATGCCTTTATGAGAGCGGCTTCTCTAAAGTCTAAAGTGTTGAGTAGAGCCGAGGGCTTACGCTGGAGACAAACCCGAAGAATTTATTTACTGAACCCGAAGAATTCATTTACTGAACACCCGAAGAATTTATTTACTGAACACCTGAGCTCATACTTTAGTAAAATATATAGCACTAAAAGCTTTCAAGTTTGGGGCTCTTTCCAAAAAAAAATCCTGCATGTGTGCCATCAGATCATTTCAGATGTCTGTCCGTCATTCATCCATCAAGTTTACGTTTTATGAAAAAGAGAAAGGCCTATAAAAAAGTCATGTCAAAATCAAAAATATCGGATGAATTTACGTTAGGATATGTACTTATCCCGTTGAAACGTAAACAAATTTGACTATTTATAAAGGAGGGCACCCAAATTTAAAATTTGATATTTTATAAATGAGGAAAAAGGGAAGAGGGAAGCCGAAGGCCGACCGGTCTATTAAAAGGGCCTAAATGACACTTGTTTTAAGACTTTTGACACAATTACACAACAATACGGACGTAAATTCAATATTTAGGTATCTTACATAGTACTAAGTAAAAATGTATGTGGTGTTTATATGCATAAAGTCCTCTGTGTTCTCACTGCTGCCTTCATAGCCACGACTATTCAGATATAGGTCGCAATCACACGTCTGCGAGCGTGGCAGCTAGAAATATTTCGTAAGCAAAAAGATAGAGTGCTCTGCAATCTACACCAAATATAAGCTATGGCAAACGAATATAAATAACTATTAGCGTTCTGCAAGCACTCCTTGATTGTGAATTTCCATGAGATTTCTTAAACATCAGCACGTTCAGATCACAAGCGATTGTAAAATCTAGCCCTGGGAGGGAAAACGGAGCATCACAACAGGGGCTTCTGCAAACCATCAAGTATGGCGTGCGGCCAACGTAGGGACCAAAGAGGGCTCCACCTCCATCGACGAAGGGTCATCGGTGGAAAACAATTACCAGAAGTAGACGTCGCGATGATCTAGACGGAAATTTCATGACTCGAACAGGGCCTCCAATAAGCCGGGCCTCCACATTAGACTATATGTATAAACGTACTCTTAAGCAGTACGCAAATTATAAACGTACTCTTAATAGTACGAGTAACTTAAGTTTCCTAAATGTACTCTTATTAGT
>NW_014036042.1:0-2423 GCF_001186125.1 Sphaeroforma arctica JP610 | reverse complement strand
CAACCGAGGATGGCCTATCAAGCACGGATGCGGAACAAAGGTTGGCTCGCTATGGCCCAAACAAACTCCCGGAGACCGTGAAAAATCCTATCCTGGAATTCCTTAAATTTCTATGGAACCCACTGTCGTGGTGCATGGAAGTGGCGGCAATCATTTCAATCATTCTTATTGATTACATTGATTTCATCCTGATTATCGTTCTTTTATTGCTGAATGCCGCTATTGGTTATCGCGAGGAAGCGGCTGCTGGTGATGCTATTGCCGCATTAGCTGCATCCTTAGCTCCGCAGGCGAAAGTGCTTCGTGACGGAGCAATAAAAACTATTGAAGCTTCGCAGTTAGTCCCCGGTGATATTGTGCTCGTCCGACTCGGCGACGTAGTTGCTGCTGACATCAAATTAATTTGCGCTGAGGATCACGAGCCTTTGCAAATTGATCAGGCTGCACTGACTGGAGAGTCTCTACCTGTTAAGCGTTTTGGAGGCCAATGCGCGTTCTCTGGTTCAACCGTCAAGCAGGGCGAGAGCTTGGCTGTAGTATATGGTACCGGGGCTAACACCTTTTTCGGCAAAGCTGCCTCACTTATAGGTGAAACAGACTCAGATGGCCATTTGCAAATAGTCATGTCTCGCATCGGTGCAATCTGTATCATCACCATTACTGTCTGGGTGATTATAGAACTGGCTGTTCAATTCGGACATTATGGTCACGAGTGTACACTTGGCGAGGAAGGATCTTGCCCAACACTCTCAAATATGTTAGTTATTATCGTAGGCGGTATCCCTATTGCGATGCCAACAGTATTGTCGGTAACTTTGGCTATGGGAGCTTATAAGCTTGCATCAAAAGGAGCGATCGTAACGCGACTGACGGCTATCGAGGAACTGGCTGGCATGGACATGCTTTGCTCAGATAAGACAGGCACGCTTACCCTCAATCAGCTCAGCGTGGATAAGAGTAATTTGGAGTCTGGTGATGATTTCACTCCTGACGATATCCTATTGTACGGTGCACTGGGCGCTAAAATCGAGAACGAGGAACCTATCGACTTATGTTGCCACGACGCATATGGCGAGAAGAAGGATACACTTTGGAACGAATACAAATGCACCAAGTATGTACCCTTTAATCCAAGTGACAAGCGCACCATTGCTACGATTGAAGAGGTCGCAACTGGAAAGACTTTCCGTGCATCCAAGGGTGCTCCTCAAGTTATTTTGCAGATGGCCCACAACTACGAGCAGATCAAAGACAAGTTTGAAGGCCGCATCCTGGAATACGCCAGTCGCGGCTACAGGGCGCTAGGGGTAGGATATTCTGACGGTAAGGATAGTGACAAGTGGGAGTTTGTAGGCTTAATTCCAATCTTTGACCCACCACGCCATGATACGAAAGACACCATCGCAAAATGCCTGGAATTAGGGATCGGAGTCAAAATGATCACCGGTGATCAGCTACCCATTGGTATCGAGACAGCCAGACAGCTTGGTATGGGCACCAATATGTATACAACGGAGGTGTTCAAGGACGAGCACTCAGGCTTGGTAGATGGTACAATGACGTTATCTGAGCTGGTTGAGAATGCGGATGGATTCGCAGAGGTCTTCCCCGAACACAAGTATGATATTGTCAAACGACTCCAGGAGAGAGGCCACATTACTGGCATGACAGGCGATGGGGTAAATGATGCTCCTGCTTTGAAGAAAGGTGACATCGGCATCGCTGTATCTGATGCCACGGATGCGGCAAGAGCTGCGGCTGACATCGTGCTGACGGAAGCGGGTTTGGGCGTAATCATTGATGCTATTATCGGCGCTCGAAAGATCTTTCAGCGTATGAAGAGTTATGCTAAGTACACTGTTGCCATGACCTTCCGTATCTGTTTCACGTTCGGTTTGCTGACTGTCTTGTACGATTGGTATTTCCCTACAATTCTAATTGTGCTGCTAGCCATTTTCAACGACGGCGCCATGATTTCTCTATCGAAGGATCGAGTTACTCCTAGTCGTAACCCGGATGCCTGGTTCTTACAGTCCATCTTCATCAATGGTTTGGTGTATGGTCTATACCTGACATTATCGTCGTGGGCGCTCTTCTACATTGCGTCCCACACCGATTTCTTTGAAGGCGGATCTGCACTGAATATGCAGTCGCTGCAATACACTGTCTCGGATGTATACTGTGAGTTTCAAAAAGGGCTCGCTGTTGGTTCAGACAACTATAATCAATGTGTGGCGGAGGTGACGTGGGAACGACAATCTCGCTTGCGCGCGCTTATGTACGCGCAAGTATCCATCTCTGGAATGGCGCTAATCTTTGTCACTCGAACAAGTAAGTTTTCGTGGCTGGACCGTCCGGGTGTTATGCCAATGGCAGCATTCATATTCTCGCAAATTGTGTCGTCTTTAGTTGCTGGGTTCGGG
>NW_014036043.1:0-2424 GCF_001186125.1 Sphaeroforma arctica JP610 | reverse complement strand
TATATATATATACAGAAATAGAAATATATATGTATGTAAACCAATTTCAGAATCCATGAGATATTTTATTGTTATGAAAAATCCTACTTTTGAATGAAATCGAGGATAACAGCTAAATGCAGTGAGGCAGAGAGCCGAAATAATTTACCTCCGTTGTGAACAACTATGACCACAAAAGGGTACATGACAGCTGAGCCACGAACATACCTCGGATGTACCTTTCAAGGGAACGGCTATGAGCTCATTGCACTGCAATGTTTCCTGCGCCATCTTTCAAAACATAGGCGGGATACCCCTATTCAACTGCAAAAAAGGCACTGAGATGTACTTTTCAATATGGCTCTAGTAGGTCCGCTTGGACGAATAACCGCGTGAAAAGTTGTCTATTCAATGGCCGAAATTTGCGATGACTTTTAGCCACACGTCTGGTATAGACGAGAGCGAAGTCGAGTTGTGTAATATAGGGTGTATTTACAATATACTGTATATTTATTTTTTATTACTGAAAGCGTAAGCTTTTCTAAGTCGCTGTCAACTATATTACTGAAAGCGTAAGCTTTTCTGGTCCCTGTCAACTATATCACCCATTTTTTGTCCGTCCACAAAAACCGTCAGTGACGCTATTGCAGACCCCCACGGAGTCCTTCCTCATTTCAGAAAGAAAGACTCCACATATATTTGGATGTTTTTGTTTTTGTTTTTGTTTCAAAAAAGGGCCCAGATACTTTACCAATATTTCTGTATACAGTACGTGATTATGAACAAAATGATATTACCTCTACAATTAAGCGCTTTCAGTTCCTGCGGCGTATGCAGCCGTGTTTTATCACCGATTTTTGGTCCGTCCCAAAAAAATGCTATTTGACCCATTTGTAGACCCCATGGGGTCCTTCTGCATTTCAGGAAGAAAGCCTCTACATTTGTTCGTATAATTTTGTTTGGGGGGGGGGGGGGGGTTAAAAGGGCCCAGATATTTTACCGTGATTATGAACAAAATGAATTATCCCTCTGATTATTGTTTTTATCACCGATTTTTTGTCTGTCAACAAAAAAACGTCCGTGATGCTATTTGACCCATTTGTAGACCCTCTTGGAGTCCCTGCTCATTTCAGAAGGAAAGACTGTTAATTGTTTTTTTTTTAAACAAAGAAACGGGCCCAGAAGCCCGACTCCCGAAAGAAAGACTCCGCCCTCTTTGATTGAATGTTTTCAGTCTCCGCGGCGTCCCAGCGTGTTTTATTGTATGACTTGAAGAAAATAATAGATTACTGTCCAGATGATAGATTACTGTCCAGGGTCCGATTTCGGCCAAAAATTGAAGAAAAAAATTGAGGTAGACAATAGTGGTCATATGGGGCCTGGGACCCATTTTTCAAGTTTATCTTGATTTGTACTACGCCTAAATTACAATTGCTTGGATTATTAGGGATAATAATATTTATTTCAAAAATGGCAAGTATGTATGATTAGCAATATTCGATCTGAAAACAGATATCTATTGTACAATGCTTTATCATATATATATGTTACTTCTTTGGCCGCCTCTTTCACCAGGTAATTGTTCTAATTAACAGCCCGAGTCTTCTGCAGATTATATCCTCCTTTCTTCATTATACGAACATTTTGTGGCTTCAGATAAATGTTTCTTCTGCTTCCAATTCTTGTATATAATTCGTTTCTTAGAGACTTTCTTCTTTGTGCTGGTTTTTGATGTATCTGCGTCTTTGTTGTTCTGCTTTGCTGCGTGTGGTTATATTCATCGCTCGATGGACAGTATCCTTCGCCAATTGTCACGCCACAAAACGCGTCCATTGCCTTCCCACAACCAACACTTTGTGTGTGCCACCGATAGGATTTATATCTTTGCAATTTCTAGCGCAGCATGTCTGATTTATGGTGTCACTTGTATTGGACATCGTATATGACGGTCATGCGTTGCGGTTGCACTAACTGTATTGTATCTGAGCAGTGAAGATACACGCACACCATATATACAGCAACATAATACTTTGCATTATTTTGCTTCAGATTTTGAATGATATGATGTTCCTCTAGAGTAGGACGTTCACGTACATTGTCCGTCTACATCATATATCACTTATATAGGACACATAAAATAGTAAATAGAGGTAGACAATAATCCAGGTTTGACTGTACAGTACATATGTACATGTATATTGTTGTTTTTATATATTATTAAAAACAAAATATTTATAAACAAAACAAACCTTTTTTTAAAATGATGTCTATCAAGAAGGCTAAATTGCGCAAGCCTAAACATGACTCATCTATGCAACATGCCAAATTGTTTGTTTCACAATCCAAACTAGGTTTCACATATCCTTGACAACAAATTATCTTGTATATATAAGATTCGGTCTAATAAAGGCGATACTAATGTCTCAGAATAAATAAACGCGTAGG
>NW_014036044.1:0-2424 GCF_001186125.1 Sphaeroforma arctica JP610 | reverse complement strand
GTGTGTGTGTGTGTGTGTGTGTGTGTGTGTGTGTGTGTGTGTGTGTGTGTGTGTGTGCGTATGCGTGTGCGTGCGTGTGTGTGTTCGTGCGTGTGCGTGTGCGTGTACATTTGTGTGCGTGTGCGTGTATGTGTGTGTATATATAAGCGTGAATATATGAGTGTGTATGTATGTATGTATAGTGGTTTGTACATGTGTCAGATTATATGAAGCCCAATAGCATATATACAAGAATAGAGAAGAATGGATCATATATATACAATAACAGATTGAGGGCTGCCCCGTATGAGGAAGTGGGGGTTTCCATTGGTACAGGTAAACACTGACGAGCCCTGCTCGTCACTATACAGACAGCGGAAACGGAAATAGATCTAAGCACTCGCGGTAGACTAGACCATGTGTCGATCATTTGTACCGAGCAGAACTGCGTGCAGTACAACAGTCGATCCAACCAGCGCAGTACCCACACGGCTAAAACAAGGTCGAATTGTTCAACTCAGCGTGCATATCAACACACTCAGAGCATCACACGCGTGCACACCTTAACCGAGGCGTGGGTGTAGCCCGAAATCTCTTCCTCGTCGCCAAACATCTGGTGTGTGAAGGTGGGGTGGAAGCCAGCACCCTCTGGAGTGTTGGCGACATCATCAATCGTCGACACTGCACGTACAATGAATGTTGCGGATAAGGTTAACGTTTATCTCCAGACAAGACGTGTTCAAGAGAACACGTCAGTGTATATAGACTACCAGCAGATGTTGATTAACGGGGTGCTTCCTTTCGCGTGTGATTAGGGCTCACTTGTGAAGACAATATCGTCCTAGCAGGTGCGTTCTGACCCACCATTTAGACTCGTTACTATATAAAACCATCCGACCAAGCAACCCCATCCAGATCAACCGTGTTCAACAATCTCCATGCGATAGTCGCAGTGCAACAGACATACAGTCGTATTGATACCCAAATGATATATCTACGAGCCGTGCATGTTCATTGGTTCACTGCACAGGGCTTGTGCCAGGGCACGGGCAGAGCATGTACATATCTACCAGTCACCCGTAGCATATGCAAATGGACGCTAAGTTGAACCACATGGGCTTCTGCAAGCACCATACAACTAGTCAATTCTGGACATCAGAGAAGCACAGGGCAGCAGTAGCTGGAAGTAAGTATTCATGATACGCAGGAGTGTGCTTAAAGCCCGCATCCTACACTAATTGAACAATTGCGAGCACGTCACTCTGGAGCCAAAATAAATAAATTGACCCTATACCCCTAAACCCTAAAACCCCCAATGCCTTGGACAACAGGCAACCCACAGAAACCAAAATCACGGCTGACAGATGGTAGATAGAGTGTGGTCTACAATGATCGACGACGACACAATGGTCATGCAGGACTACGAAGAGAAGGCATTAACACTGCCTGTGGACCATAACATGCATATCTAGGCCCGAAGCAGAGCCAGGCAAACATGATTATATAGTCAAACGTCCCAGCATCAGCAACAACGGGACGCACTACTTTACGTGTGAACAACTTATCGTTCATTTTATGCGGTCACTCGGTTATGGCCACACATGCCCCTCTACGCAAGAGAACGTAGTACACGTGGCTTTCTTGATGAGAGAACCCGGTGGAATATGTAACCCAATTGTAAGGTTTGTAGTGATACACATGACTCTGTAGTAGTCTCTGATCCCATGCCTATACCAATCAAAGTAACCAATCATGAAGGTACTACTATTGTGCGGGTGATGCGCATGTACAACCAACTTCGATTACATATTCCACACCCCTAGGCAGCAAAATCATACAAAGTACCTTCATGAGCTTTCTCAACGCATAGTCATTTATGCTTCTAACAGATGGGAAGTTCGCATAATAAGATGCACAATCCGGCTCCACTCGTGCGTGCGCACAGATGCACCAACCAACAGGTATATACTATTAAGCCTCTAGTGGCAGACAGCACATCGACCGACTTACCCGTAGGTACAATACTGGTACACACACACACCCCCCAACACACACAGTCCCATACCGGGGATGAAGCGTATGGCTTTCTTAGACTCCAGCGCATGGCTCCCGCCTGGGACCTTGATGCCCTCTACAAGGGGCAAAGGAACGGCTGAATTAGTACATATGTCACAAGACACAACCTTCTTTCGTTGTTGCTAACCGGAGCTGGAGTGTGCAGTAAGCCGACATCAGATACGTTGATAGTAAGATGACGCAAGACTTGCCATCGTCCATTGTTGACGTGTGGATGATGTGGATGAGGCATGTACCGCACGAGACATGATTGGGTGAAGATTTGTACAAGAAAGAAATACATTTACGAAGTACATTCTAGTAGGATACTATGGAACATCTGGCAAGGTTTTAGAAATAATTAGATACGTTAGGTAGGGGTCTAAGGTG
>NW_014036045.1:0-2426 GCF_001186125.1 Sphaeroforma arctica JP610 | reverse complement strand
ATTGTGAGATAAGGAATTCACGCTAGTTCGAACACAAATTTTTCAATATTAATGGGTTGGTGAAAGACTAGACTGTAATTCTGGGCCCAGATATATATAATCGATAATAAGCCAGTATAATAGTTTGTTTCACAGAATTTGATAATGACACGTGTCAAAATATTTCAAATCCTAAAAGTTCGGTACTACGTCCCCTAGACCAATTCTGACGGTTCCTGGGGCCCCTAGGCCGATCACAATATATATATATACATGTATACATACATATACATATTGTATATATAAAAATATATATGGAGACCTACCGCCAGTGGCAGACGCATCAACCGTAGCACAGATTTAGAAATAACCTGATGTGCATCAGCGTCTGACTTTGGGATGTCGACCATTCCACAGATGCGATCAGCTGCCAATTGGGTTGAACACAGCCGATTATGAGAGTACAACCTCATGCAAAACAGTTCTCTCGCTCACACATAACTTAGCTTATTATGAGAGTACATCCTCATGCAAAACAGTCCTCTGGCTTGCACATAACTTAGCCTATTATGAGAGTACAACCTCATGTAAAACAGTCCTCTGGCTTAATCACTGCAGGAATAGGGTCACTGACCCGACCCACACACAGACTGTTAAGGATCACGCTTGTCACCTGAGAGTGTTTCTTACGGAACCAACAATCACCCCATAACCTCAGGCGCACTCACTAATCACTACATAGTATATATATGCATGCATATGGATATGTGTATACATATTCATAATATCATATATACCGAAGTAGTATACGCGCGTATGTATATGAATATATGTGTACATATTCATATCATATATATCAAAGTAGTATACAGGCATATGTATATGGATATATGTGTACATATTCAAATCATATATACCAAAATAGTATACAGGCATATGTATATGTATGTATGTGTACATGTCCATATCATATACACCGGTATAGTATACACGCGTAATAACAATACTTTTTCATGAGTAGGTAATATTTGTCACCTTAGCAGTTAACACATACAACGTAGGTACTGTTCTATAAATAGATATAATGCACATTCAACGTAGGTAGTGTTCGATAAATAGATGCATTGCACATACAGAAGTTCCTCAATTGCGACGGCGGCGACACTTGAGCCAATCGGATTACGAGTTCATTGACCGCCAAAAGCCCGGTGTGTGTAACATGCCGTTGTTCCGATAAACCGGGTTTTTCTAAATGGCGGCACGTAGAAACCAGGTTTAAGTACGTATCTGTCTACGAAGGGCGAATGGTTGTTTGTATGTGATGCTGTATGCTGGCAAACATCGCGTACATGTAGGTATGGGCTACGAAAACGTTGAACATTTTGCAAAAAGAAAAGTACGGATAACGTCTATAATATATAAGCAAGATACAACAATGTATTTCCGACACTACCAACTGATAATGTTATATATGCGACATCACCAACGAATCTGTTATATATACGACGTTACCAAGGAATCAGCTATATATACGACATTACCAACGAATCTGTTATATATGTACGACATTACCAACGAATCTGTTCTACATACGACATTACCAACAAATCTGTTATATATACGACGTAACCAACGAATCTTTTCTATATATATATGCGACTTTACCAACGAATCTGTACTATATACGACGCTACCAACGAATATGTTATATACACGACATTACCAACGATTCTGTTATATATACGACATTACCAACGAATCTGTTCTATATATGACATTGCCAACAAATCTGTTATATACACGGTATTACTAACGAATGTGTTAAATATACGGCAATACCAACGAATGTGTATAAACGACATTACCAACGAATCTGTTTTATATACGACAATGCCAACGGATAATGGTGCATATACGACAGTACTAACGGATCAGATATATACGACATTATCAACGAATCTGTTATATATACGACATTACTAACGAATGTGTTAAATATACGTCAATACCAACGAATCTGTTATATAAACGATATTAACAACGAATCTGTTATTTATACGACTATACCAACGGATAATGGTGTCTATACGACATTACCAACGGATCTGTTATATTATGGCAGTACCAATTTATGCTGTTGTATATACGCCAATGGTCATATATATGACTCTAACAACTGATACTGTTGCGCATACAATATATACATGGACACACAGACCATATACACATGATAGTCTAAGTTATTTAGATAGAGTTAGATACTTAACATTTCTGATCAAACAAGTATGATATCTAACTTACTGACGTAATGGATAGGTTGTACGTTATTGTTCAGACTTCCATGACAGTGCTTTGGAATACGAGGGATGGCACTGACAATGAGGATATATTAATAAAAACATTATATACATGTATATATATATATATATATATATAATACATATATA
>NW_014036046.1:0-2426 GCF_001186125.1 Sphaeroforma arctica JP610 | reverse complement strand
GTACATATATACATATCTACATATCTACATATAAACATATGTACATATATACATACACACACACACACACACACACACACACACACACATATATATATATACGAGGATATCGCTACTTTCCCATCTACAAGTATACATATATAGGTATAAGCCGCTTATGTCATGTTGCGATCATCAGCTTGTGCGCCACCGCAACAAATACCTTATCTGCACCCTTCCGTTAAGCATGTAGTGTTAAGTAGGTAGATTACCTGGTAGTCTTTAGTAGGTAGATTATCTGGTAGTCTTAAGTAGGTAGATTACCTGGTAGTCTTAAGTAGGTAGATGACATGGTAGTCTCAAGTAGGTAGATTACATGGTAGTCTTAAGTAGGTAGATTACCTGGTAGTCTCAAGTAGGTAGATTACATGGTAGTCTTTAAGTTGGTAGATTACCTGGTAGTCTTTAGTAGGTAGATTATCTGCTAGTCTTAAGTGGGTAGATTACTTGGTAATCTTAAGTAGGTAGATTACTTGGTAGTCTTAAGTAGGTGGATTACCTGGTAGTCTTAAATTGGTAGATGACCTGGTAGTCTTAAATTGGTAGATGACCTGATAGTCTTAAGTAGGTAGATTACCTGGTATTTGGTGAAGGAATACTACACACAAACGTACCATATAAATCATACACGCACACAGTATACATCCCGCCCGCGCATATGTTAAATCTCACAAACAAACACACACACACCACTTAAACCACACACCTTCAATTAAGCACATATACACATATTTGTATATATCTGTACGTATACATACATTCAATCAAGCACATATACACATACTTGTATATCTCTCTACGTATACATACCATTCAATTAAGCACATATACACATACTTGTATATAAATATACGTATACATACATATATAATAACACATGCCTTATGTCCTGTTGCCAGCTTCTGCCCCTTCTCAACCACAGTCGCGAAGACATCCGCCACCACCGTTCGCCTGAGTGTGGCGTCAAACACGTGCAGATGACGAGGATACTTATCCACTACAGTCGTGGTGGATCGGAGCCCATACGCACACACACTCACACGTTCTTTGATGGTCATGTGTGTCTTTAGACCGAGCATCACAGCTCCTACCATCACAGCCTCTCGTGGCCGGGGGGGTATGGCTAGTTTGATGCTTGTGAGTTTGGTCTTGAGGGTTTTCTGTAAGATCTGTGCGGTTGGCAGGGGTGTGGGAGGGTGTTGCGTATATATATCTATATCGTAATGTTTGTACGCAAGGGAATGTTTGTACACATTTGTATAGGGGAATGTTTGTACACATTTGTATAGGGGAATGTTTGTACACATTTGTATATGGTAATGTTTGTACGCATTCGTATAGGGGAATGCTTGTACACATTTGTATATGGGAATGTTTGTACGTATTTGCATAGGGGAATGTTTGTACACATTTGTATAAGGGAATGTTTGTACACATTTGTATAGGAGAATGTTTGTACACATTTGTATAGGGGAGTGTTTGTACGCATTTGTATAGGGGAATGTTTGTACGCATTTGTATAAGGGAATGTTTGTACACATTTGTATATGGGAATGTTTGTACGCATTTGTATATGGGAATGTTTGTACGCATTTGTATAGGGGAATGTTTGTACACATTTGTATATGGGAATGTTTGTACGTATTTATATAGGGGAATGTTTGTACACATTTGTATAGGGGAATGTTTGTACACATTTGTTTAAGGGAATGTTTGTACACATTTGTATAGGAGAATGTTTGTACACATTTGTATACGGGAGTGTTTGTACGCATTTGTATACGGGAATGTTTGTACACATTTGTGTATGGGAATGTTTGTACGCATTTGTATATGGGAATGTTTGTACGTATTTGTATAGGGGAATGTTTGTACACATTTGTATAAGGGAATGTTTGTACACATTTGTATAAGATAATGTTTGTACACATTTGTATAGGGGTGTGTTTGTACGCATTTGTATATGGGAGTGTTTGTACGCATTTGTGTAAGGGAATGTTTGTACACATTTGTAGAGGGGAATGTTTGTAGGGTTTTAGCTGTGCATGTAGATGTGTCCTTCAGTTTATGAGCATTCCTTGCTTTATCTACGGATGTCGTCAGATGTAATTCTGTAGATATGTGTGCTTTCAGCACCTGTGTACGTGAGGAAAGTTGATGGTGGGTGTCCGACTGCGTACGACTGACACATGCTTATCATATGGCGTAGTTGTAGTCATGTAGATCAATGCACATGTATATGTATATCGATTAGTTCGTGTGCATTATATATATATATATATATGTATATATATATTTATATATATATATATGTATGTATATATATATATATATATATATATATATATATATATATATATATATATATATATATATATATATATATA
>NW_014036047.1:0-2427 GCF_001186125.1 Sphaeroforma arctica JP610 | reverse complement strand
ATATATAGACGTGAGTGAGTGAGGGAGTGTGTATGGATGTATATGTGCATGTACAAATATATATATATATATATACATCGATGGTTAGATAGATAGATAGATAGATATAGATATATATTTATTTATATATATATACCTACATTTAGATATTTTCATAGTCATACATATATAAATATCCATATATATATATATATTTATAAATATTTGTGTGTGTATTTGAGACCCTCGAGAAACATTCCATGAGATTCATACATCCATCAGGTATCTTCGTTGATTCTACTTAAAGGGAGCAAGTTCGTAATCAACTTCCTACTTGTTTTGGTCTTCTTTCGACCGTTTGTCTAGCAGATTTCACAAACAGTGCGAGCGACATTATGCACTATGTTTCCCGAATAATTGCATACCCGTGTGCACTTGAAGGTTCATGGTCTTGAAATCGCTTCTCGGCACAGTACGTTAACTCTTGGTTGATAGTACTACGTATGCAAACCAATCCATGTGTATACATGTATGTGTTTTTGTATGTGTTAAGTATATGTGTACATGTATATATAGACCCTGACCGCTGTGCTCCTGGACACAGATTACGAACCACCCAAACCCACAAAGAGGAAGGCAGCTTCACCCAGGAAAAAGTTCACTACCAAACAAGCTCCCGCCAAAAAGACATCCGCCAAACAGACATCCGCCAACAAAGCGCTACCGGCGAGACGCCATAATCCAGTTGACATTGCGAAATGGAAAAGTATGATAGTGGGCTGTGTGGTGTGTGAAGTGTTCGTATGTAGACTGAACAGTTATTGGGTGTATGATATATTTTAGACAGGGGGCTATGTGTGGCGATAGGTACACGAGATCCCTATTTGAATGTGTGTAATTACAAGAGTTTATGTAGTCATATTGATATGCTCTTATGTTTATTGTGCTGGTGATCTATGTATTTATCTTTGTGTGTATCCGTATTTTTCCCATGTGGGTGTGTCTGCATGTGGAGCTACAAAACCCAACACAACCCCAAGAATTATTGTCACATGGAATACTGTTTGATCGCAGGTAACATATCTGTGTGTAGAATATATTAACATTAGTATATATAGATATCATATCTCCATGTCCATTTGCGCCTCTCATCCGAACCCGGTAAACAGGTGTGCTGCTCGCTTAGGCATGTACATCTATGGTCATAAGTACTTGATACTATATATATCAACTGTGTGCATTGGCTTGGGCTCTAGCCATCGCACCCATCCAACCTCAGCTGTACACTTTGTGTCCCAAACAACCCCCACCGTATGCGAATCTTGCACGACGTACACGTGTACCTACTTCACACGTGCACTGGTACATCTATCTCAGTGTCACCTCACAAGTTACAACGACAATCCTACCTTTACAGAGCAGGCGTATGAGGCGGCTATGCTAATCATGTCGGGTGTGAAGATACCCTCACCACCAGCCCCAAAAGCGACTGCATCGTCTTCAAGGGCAACAACGGTAAAGAAAACTCCGGTAAAGACCGGCAAACGCACCGCCAGAAAGAGCGCAAAGGCTCCGGTTAAACGGTCGAGGGAGTGGTTGACAAGTACTAACTGGGGCGTTAGTTCATCGTCAGGTACGCTTGTCTTTGACTTATCGACATATATATAGATGTGTTTATACGTATATCTATGTATGTATGTATATATATATATATATATATGTGTGTGTGTGTATGCGCGCGTGTGTGTGTGTGTGTGTGTGTGTGTGTGTGTGTGTGTGTGTGTGTGTGTGTGTTTGTTTATATGTGTTTGTATGTGTGCGTACAAAGCTGTAGAGACTACTCGCTGAAACTTAGTACTTGTAGTTGTATTTGCGCGTGTGACACATATATCATCAAGGAGATGTCACAACAGCCGGACGACTCTGTTAGTCGCCAGTAGTGTGCCCTCATGTCCACGGCCACTTCTATACTTCAGTGTGTATTCCGATAGCTCTTGATCAGATACTATTATTCTTATCATCCGTAGTCACATCAGGACTTTGACCCACCCAAAATTGCTTTATTGGCGCACTATTTTAAACCCTAAACCCCTAATTTGCGCAGAGGATGAGGCCCCGGCCAGTGAAGGCAGGCGCAGCAGGCGCCTGAAACACGTAGCTGCCAACTATGCTGCCTCTAGTGACGACGACGCTCCGAAGCCGTTTGGCAACCGGACTAAGAAGCCGTCGGCTAAAAAGGCTGCACGTTCAGGTATGGTATGGTCTGGCATGGTATGGTATGGTATGGTATGGTAGTGAGTGCTATGGTATTAGGTATGGGGTATATGTGTGTTGTGGATTATGGGCCGGTTGATAGTAAGTGGTGGAAAGCTTATGCTGGAGCAGGTGGCTAACCTGCCAATTCAGTGAGTATTATAAATATATATATATCATATATATATATGTACA
>NW_014036048.1:0-2428 GCF_001186125.1 Sphaeroforma arctica JP610 | reverse complement strand
AAACATGTTAAACATATTAAAAAATATTAAACATATTAGACATATTAAACGTGGCCAAAGTAGAAACACACACACATAGCAGTACACATGGCCACACAGGTGTGAAGTGTGTTATACCACTGCACACTAACAAGGCGCCATACTAGACACACATGCACGTACACACATGAGCTATGAGACGTGACCAAAGTAGAAATACACATACATAGCAGTCTACGGACACACAAACATATTAAACATATAAAAGATATAAAACATATTAAACATATAAATCATATTAAACATATTAAACATACTAAACGTAGCCAAAGTAGAACACACACACATAGCAGTCTACGGACACACAAACATATGAAGCGTATAAAACATATTAAACATATTAAACATATTAAACATATTAAACATATTAAACATATTAAACATTTTGAACATATTAAACGTGGCCAAAGTAGAGAAACACACACACATAGCAGTCTACGGACACACAAACATATTAAACATATAAAAGATATTAAACATATTAAACATATTAAACGTGGCCAAAGTAGAAACCACATTGCAGTGTACGGACATACAAACATATTAAACATATGAAACATATTAAACGTATTAAATATATTAAACATATTAAACGTGACCAAAGTAGAAACACACACACATAGCAGTACACATGGTCACACAGTTGTGAAGTGTGTTATATCACTGCACACTAACAAGGCGCCATACTAGACACACATGCACGTACACATATGAGCTATGAGGTAACCATGCCAATCCACTACTGTAATCAAACACTTGCATACGTTGAAATGAGTGTAGCCAATCACTAGGAGTGCAGCCAATCACATGCATACGTTGGAATGAGTGTAGCCAATCACTTCCATACGTTGAAAGAGTGGAGCCAATCACTTGCATACGTTGAAATGAGTGTAGCCAATCACTTGCATACGTTGAAAGGAGTGTAGCCAATCACATGCATACGTTGGAATGAGTGTAGCCAATCACTTCCATACGTTGAAATGAGTGTAGCCAATCACATGCATATGTTGGAATGAGTGTAGCCAATCACTTCCATACGTTGAAATGAGTTTAGCCAATCACTTGTATACGTTGAAATTAGTGTAGCCAATCACTTGTATACTTTGAAATGAGTGTAGCCAATCACTTACATACGTTGAAAGGAGTGTAGCCAATCACTTGCATACGTTGAATGGAGTGTAGCCAATCACATGCATACGTTGGAATGAGTGTAGCAAATCACTTGCATTCGTTGAAATGAGTGTAGCCAATCACTTGCATACGTTCAAAGGAGTGTAGCCAATCACTGGCATATGTTGGAATGAGGCTTGTGGCCCATAGTGCAAGCTACGAACCCTTAACCCTAAAAAGCTAAGGGGTGAGCATACGGATGCATAAGTACCAAATAAAGAGAGAGCGTAAAATCACACACAGTTGGCAGTACACTTGTACAGACGGAAGTGATGAGAGTCTCACACACTGCATAGCTATCCTCATACTAGAGAACAATAGATATACGAACATATCCCATATGGAAAGTATAAGAACACACGCATTAAACACGACACTTGCACACACAGAAGGGATGAGTGTCTCACACGTTGCGTAGCTATCCTCATACTAGAGAACAATAGATACACAAACATACTACATGCGGAAAGTATACGAACACACGCATTAAACACGACACTTGCACACACCAGTGGCGATAGTCTCACACACTAAGAGCTATCCTCATACTCGAGAACAATAGATACACAAATATATTACATGTGGAAAGTATACAAACACACACATTAAACACGACACTTGCACACACCAGTGGCAATAGTCACACACACTGTGAGCTATCCTCATACTAGAGAACAATAGATATACAAACATATTACATGCGGCAAGTATAAGAACACACGCATTAAACAGGACACTTGCACACACAAGTGGCGATAGACTCGCACTCTGCGAGCTATCCTCATACTAGAGAACAATAGGTATACAAACATATTACATGCGGAAGGTATAAGAACACACGCATTAAATAGGACACTTGCACATATAAGTGGCGATAGTCTCACACACTTACACACACACAGGTGGTAATAGTCTCACTTACGGGTGCGTATTGGGTGGCCATACGGTATGAGCGCAGGACATTGGAGATGGTGTCGTCGCTGAGAGTCTCATTGATGTCATGAGTCCATTGACCCACTTTCAAGTGACATCTGAGCGCATGGGGTGTGAGGTGACGAGAAGAGGACAAGTGAAACGGTTACAAGTCTGAGTTTCGTTGATAAATACGCCTGTTAATTAACTTTCAAGTGGCAACTGCGGTGGGTGAGTAAGAAAGAAGAACGAGATCTGCGGATATGTATATGTATATATATATATATGAACATATACATATATATAT
>NW_014036049.1:0-2429 GCF_001186125.1 Sphaeroforma arctica JP610 | reverse complement strand
AAGTAGACAGTGTTGTATATATGTATATATATATATATATATATATATAGGAACATCGTATGCTTATTGATCCTGTTTGCTGGACCTGATTACGAATTCCACACCCAAATTCTGCACAGTTTGCTACTCTTACTTCGTAATAAACACACTAAGCGGGCTCGGAGTGCATAGACATTGCTTTATATTTCAAGTTAAGCGCCGATTCAAGTGTACTTGACCACGCCCTGCACCCTATGTGCGACCATCTAACCCAAATAACCGAGAACGTTTTTTTACTTATGTGGTGCCCAGACATGCGCTTCCTTTCTGGTGCTTCGAGACTTAGTGCTAAGTGCTGGCGTCCGCGTGCTACCGCTGTTTGAAGAGGTAATATGCTGTGGGTGTCTGTTGTTCTGTTATTCATAAGTTCATACTAAGTATTTCTGCAAACTGGGCTTTTTGATGAGTCTAAACAACTGATTAAACGTTTACTTCAGAAATGTACTGAAGTGTCGCATGATACAGAATAAGAGCTAGCCTATATGCTGTTGCTGTTTAGAGTGGTGATGTGCTGTACACAGGCTGAACTGTAAGTGTATCGAGTTCAATTCATACTCGTATACATTTCTTTATTCATATTGGTTATTGTTGGCGTATACAAAAAAAATGTCAGTAAATGGCCTCAGAATACTTTCCCTTTCTTGAAAAACAGATCGCTGCGCTCAACCACGTCCAGCTACAACGCCTGGTGAATGTCATTCAGAATACGGTCAGTGAGGCATTTGTCTACTTTCATGTCCCTACGAGTAGCTAATTTTGCAAGTGTATACATCAACATCGCTTGAGCCCATCAATATCTTCTAGGAGAACTATGACATCCCCAATCGGTATTCTAAAGTGGTGCGTGTGTATCGTTTTGTTTAGATCGACTTCGAAGCCTCCTCGCTCGCCCGCAGAACATCCATTCAGCCATTTGTTAACGCCGATTTGGACAAGCTCAAGGAAAAATTCGACGGTCTTCCTGATCTCTTGGTATGGTAGATGCCAAATCCAAATTCTTCGCTCATAACAGAAGCACACGTATATGTATTATACAGGTAGTGAGTTGACTATGATATGTGATAGCCGAAGAATCCATACATATATATATACCTGTTATGTGGGTTTCATCAATGTGTATATAACTGAATTACACCTGGAAGACTACTCGCATATAGTACGCGACCCGCATAATCACCGCCCAGCACGACGTCCATGTATATTTATCATCCGCGAATCTTTTGTTCTTTTGATTGTGTTTAAATATCGCGCACGAGAACCGAATAGTTGCACCACAATTTATACTAAATCTGTAGTGTTTCCTTGCTGTACGCAAAACTGAGAATGTACATAAATTATATATTGGTACCTCTATCTGTGAACTTGTGTACTCATACGCACACGCTTGCAATGTTCAGAGTGTACCCACGAAAACATGCTTCCCCATGTCTGCAAAAACGTGTGACTGTGATTGAGTGAGTCTATACCACGTCTCTATGTTGCTAATTGCACTCAACTATACAAACGGGACATGTACATTGGTACGTATTAAAGTAAGCACGCATTATCATAATTCAGTCATATTCCAATCCATCTCAGAAATATACGGCCGTGCTTATTCTTACAGACCCGTGTCGCCGCGGCTGAGATGGACACCTACCAGGACATCCCCGAGTGCACTGTGGTGTACTTCCCTCAGCTGGGCTATTTACTGGCTATCCCGCGACCCGCCCACGAACAAACCAATACAGACCCCAGTACCACTACAACCAACACACAGACTCGTACGGCAGGGTATGCGACTGGTACTGAACATTTAACCAGGAACTCGGATGCGAGGAAACACGACCGTTCGGCTACGCTCCGACGCAGCAGTCGTGTGTATACGAATCGTACGCCACATCATACGTCGGCGTCACAGTCCAACATCCGACCTAGTGTGAACGAAAGATACGATTATACTACTACGGAGGACTCAATAGTGGAACCGATAGTTCGCAATTCCAACGGCGAATATCAATCTACGTACACAGGTTAGTGTAGCAACTACCAATACTGTTGTCTATTTTCCAAATCGTACGAGAGATACATATAAATGATGATAAACAAACATTTACCACCATATACACGCATATAATATACACGTTTGTGCCCTTGGTTTTACCCTGACAAAAGCCAACACAGGTACACAAGATTACACTCACACCCGAGATAGTCGCGAGACTGCAAACCATGGCCAGACACAAATGTCGGCTGTACTGAGTGCATGGTCAGCAGCTGACGAGCAACACAACTATGCAGATATTTACCCACAGCTGATCTTTCAGTTCCGCACTCCCCACGCCATTCACTACAAGAGTGCCCGGATGACTGAGTATGTGTATGAAATATGTGCATTGCTCGTATATATA
>NW_014036050.1:0-2430 GCF_001186125.1 Sphaeroforma arctica JP610 | reverse complement strand
TTGTGTATTTATATGTATATGTATATGTATATGTATATGTATATGTATATGTATATCTTAATGTATATGTATACACATGATACTATTTGAACTGTTGTTCAGTTTCAAAATTCTTTTTCTGCATCAAGTTTGATTCCACACTTTATTGGTATTAGTATGCATCGCTCAGACCGATCACACCAATAATAAACGTCGATAGAGAATGACATATCCGATAAACTAAGGATACAACCTCTTGTCCTGAATCTCAAGCAAAAAAAGCTACGTCCAGCACCAAACACGACTCGAAAACTGATATACTCAAACAACGTTGGGGGTATTAATGTGCATATTTTCATATCTAGGTTTATTTTGCTTCTGGTGTTTCCTACTGCTTGTCAGCACAGTTCTCACACTACCTGAGAACACTGTGGCGACGTTTTCCGGCCAGCTATGAGAGCACTCCATGCTGCCTTTCCAGACACAGTAAGGACAATTTACCATGGCACACCCGCGATTGCAACGGACAATACAGTTGTACTTGACGTATAGTCACTTGAAGTATAGTCACTTGACGTATAGTCACTCGAAGTATAGTCACTTGCCGTATGATCACTTGACGTATAGTCACTTGACGTATAGTCGCTATACGGCTTGCTTCGATCCGAATACTCTGTGCCAATTCCTGTGAACGGCTTTATCCGCCCAGCTGGAGGGCTCGTGCTTGTTTGACGGTCAGTGTGACTGTACTGCGCTGCCAGGCCATACAACCCTCGCTGTAGCATACGTGTTCTCCGATGCAGCCAGTTCTCTCTCGCGATCTCTACAACCCTCAGCTGCTGATGGGATGTGCGCGTATTTGGAGTGTGGAGTTTCCGACAAAGACCGATTTCTGGTGTTGTTTTGTGTGGGAATCTTTCGCTCCGTATGGTCCACTCACTGAGCGAACCAAGCCTCTTTCTCTCTCTCTCTTTCATACTAAATTTCGTTGCTTCCTTCCTAAATTATACTATTAACTACTAATCTCAAACCCTCTCCCTGTGCTCGCCAATCATATACAAACATGCACATTCAAGTGTATGTACACATACCCACATCCTAATATACAAACGACCGACCTACTATGCAGCCTTGTTTTGAACTCCTGGCGGTCTCGCAGCGGCCGTAGGAGCACTACCAGGCGCTCTCGCACCAGCCGAGTCCACAGAACTCTTATCTATCGTAGTGTAGCCGTCTGCCCCACTACCATTGCCCTCTGCCACAGACAGACTGGACATACCGTTCGTATTCGTGTCCTGCGACGTTCGTCGTGTGTTAGTATAGGTTATTTGTGTTTGTGTTGGTGCTGGGGCCTGGGCCTGGGCCTGGTCAGGATCTTCGGTGGCATCTGCATGATCGTAGTAGCCCGTTTCAGTCTCTTCGCCACCCCCTTCAGAGTCACTGCCCGCTGCACGCTGCGACGTTGCTCTGCAGATAAGAAGAAGAAGAATGAAAGCAGTATATAATCAGTATCTAGCAATAAATATCTATCTAGCAATAAATATATTATCAGTATCTAGCATTAAATATATATTCAGGATCCAGCAATAAATATATAATCAGTATCTAGCAATAAATATATAATCAGTATCTCGCAATAAATATATAATCAGTATCTAGCAATAGATATAAAATCAGTATCTCGCAATAAACATTGGTATGCACAAAGGAGAGACAGTCTAGTCAGTACCGAGAACTGGATCCAAGCAGCGACCTCAATATGCGAATAGCACTGCACAAGACACCTGTTTACAGACAAGGTATATAGAGACCCTCTGGTTGTACTACAGGATACAGAGGAGAGGCTATCAGGTTATAAAGCACGCGAGTACAGTAAAAGGTCTACAAACAAAGTGACGATTAAAAATCTATAATATAAGAAAAGGAATAAGATTTGCCCATTTGTACATAAAAAGATCTACATAAAAAAACACAAATGGGACTACAATAGAACACTCTACACAGAGACGATTGAAACGGAATACATACGAGCCGTCAATGTAGGTGTAGCTGCTATTTGAGTCAGTGTTATCGTCATCTCCTTGTTTAACCAGTCCTATCGTCGCGTCCGTAGGAGCGACGGTATTGTCATAGCCGTCTGGAGTGGCACCTGCATGAATTTATATACAACATACTATGAGTCATCCGCTCGTTCGTGTACGGGTAGGAATATGTATACGACTAAATCCGTCTACGTGCATACAGGTTCCCTTCGACTTAATTAGAGTGCAATAGAAAGGCAATCATACATATATATATCGAAATATCCATCTACATTTGTGTGGCATATATGCGTGTGTATGTGCGTTAAATATATATATATACATGTGTGTGTGTGTGTGTGTGTGTGTGTGTGTGTGTGTAGTGTATGTATATGTATGTATGTATAGTAATATGTATAGTAATATGTAT
>NW_014036051.1:0-2430 GCF_001186125.1 Sphaeroforma arctica JP610 | reverse complement strand
ATCAGCGTATTGTATAGATATGCATCAAGCATTATAATATAAGACAAAACGGGTGCGCCTGCCCTTCTTTGTTAAACGGGTATCGCCCTAGAGGTTTGCCACTCAACATTGCAATGGTTTCCAACTATATCTACTCAGTTCGTGCCTTGGGTTGGCATAGGTGTAGCGATTTCTTGCTTGCGCAGTCAAACCCACGACTGTGTTTGCGTATACCTACCTATCCGAATATAGTCATTTCGCGCTCCGGATGAGTCACCCTCGGTGTTGTCGCTCTCACGGGTAAACCTCTCCATCAACTCTATGCAGCAACAAAGGTAAAAAATTACTCATTCACAGTCTGTATTTCACTGGCCACTCCTGGTCTGTCACGCTAGGTAACCCTGATTTTGTCGTCGATTGTATCGACAACCTAGAAACCAAGGCAGAGCTCATCACCTACTGCGAGAACAACAACATAGAGGTACAGATTGATCTGACAAATGGATGTGTGGACGTTTTTAAAGCTAACTTGCGATGTCAAGGATGCTTTAGAGAAGCTTGTAGTCGTGGTAGGAAGCCTCTCTGCGTTGCTGTTGTGATCTGTGGTGCAAATTTGTTCGATTGGTAGTGTAGCAGTATTGCGTTGTTTAAACAAAAGTGATGAAAGGGGTGCCGGGTTTCGGATTGAATTCTAGGTTTCTGAACATCTGGAAGCCTGTGTCAATTTGTTCACAATAGACTTTAGGGTTTAAGGCTTGGTTGGTTTGGTGGTTTTGGGGTTTTGGGAAGATTGTATTTTGAGGTGTGTGCCCATGCCAAGATGGTGTGTAAATGGTATCCATGTTTCAATTGCTACCAACCTCCTTATACGAAAGGGTGTAGGGTTATATACATACATACATACATACTCATACCAACCTCCTTATCCGCAAGGGTGTAGGCTTAAATACATCCATGCATACATACTCCTACCAAACTCTTTATCCGCAAGGGTGTAGGGTTAAATACATACATGCATACATACTCCTACCAACCACCTTATCCGCAAGGGTGTAGGGTTAAATACATACATGCATACATACTCCTACCAACCACCTTATCCGCAAGGGTGTAGGGCTAAATACATACATACATACATACTTCTACCATTCACCTTATCCGCAAGGGTGTAGGGTTAAATACACACATACATACATACTCCTACCAACCACCTTATCCGCAAGGGTGTAGGGTTAAATACATACATGCGTATATACTCCTACCAACCTCCCAATCCATATGTCTACGACGCTTTGAGTTTACATGAGGCTGCGATGTACCTATTTATATGTCGGTGTACTGTTCGACGCTGTTACAATTTCTTTTGTGAAAGGCAACAAGGTGTATGTGCATGGCGTTAAATTGGAAACCATGAACGCCCAAACTCGGAATTGGGAGCTATGCGCGGGCCTAGAATTTATACATACATACAAATATACGACTCAGAAAAGTCGTCATCGGTTAATAACTGATGCATTTAGCCGTGTTTACGTTGGTCGTCTGAAGTATAGTATGTCACGTGTACATACCCAAGTTGTATTGATCATGTACTGCATATGCTCACTCCTCCAGATCATCAGTTCAATGGGCGCCGGTGCAAAAGCCGATGTGTGTCAACTGGCCTACGGGACGTTGATGGATGTTGAGGGTATGTCCACACTGCGTTGGCGTCCTGGTTTTAGGTTTTTGGTTCAAGGGTTTTAGGGCTTAGCTAAAACCCACCTTATAAGGCTCGCTTGCATCTCGTTCAGCCGTTTACCGTAGTCCTTCGAAGATATGACTCATAGCTAACTATCGGAAGTGACTGATTGTTTCATCGCAGGTTGTGATCTGGGCTTCTCGCTGCGTGCGCGAGTGCGCAAAATGGGACATGCCGAGTGCAGGGTACGTTCACGCACTTGACATCTAATATAGCCCTTGCCATACGTTCTGTGCGCATTATAGATTCTTTCACCGGGATTTAAAGTTCATTTGCTTTATAGCCGCGCGTACATACAGACGTCCACTCTGTATATATACGCATGTATACATGTATCTATATATATAACGTATGTATGCATGTATATATATATATGTACATACATATACATACATACATACATATATATATATATATATATAAGAATGGTATTGGAAAGCGATTATGAAATATCGACTGAAAACACATACGTTTGTTGCGAATTTATGGACATGTTCACAAACTTTGTGTGTCCACTCGTTGGATACATGTGAGTAACCGTGTGCGTTGACGATTGTCAACGTGCAACCATCACACTGTTCACTATATATTCAGCGCCAACTGTTCGGAGCGCTTATTCTCTGGACGGTACATTTGTGTGGTAGTAGAACGAGATCGCATTTCTCTCTGCCTTAGCCTTCAGCTTTCATGATATCACATGCAAGCATATATAT
>NW_014036052.1:0-2430 GCF_001186125.1 Sphaeroforma arctica JP610 | reverse complement strand
TATATATAATATATATATATATATATATATATATATATACTCTGTGATCTTCCAAGAAACCTATTAATCTGCAATACTCTGTATGACACACCTTTAAACTACGCACTTCCAGATAGTACCTCTGTACTTCAGTCTTCCATCACAACCAACAACCCCACACAATGCCGTGCGCCCCATCATATCCGATCCTTCTGTGATATCTTCAACTAAGCTATACTGATATAATGATCAAATACACACTCATTCACCTTTCCCTAATGTTCAAATACACACTCACTCACCTTTCCCCCACAAAGTCCTCCAATGGCCCCGCCCACCGATAGAAGCGAAGTGATCCACGAGTACACATCATCGCTCAACGGCGGCTCGAAGGTGGCAGGCTGTACAGAACGCATTGAACCAGAGTTAAAGAAATACTTGTGTGGTTTGGGTTAATCAACTGAGGGTGTATAGACACACTAGGCTGCTCATACACACTTGCATGACGATAGGTTAATAAACGTTTAACCGTTCAATCGGCGAGTGTGAACAGACAGAACTAGTTGCCCAGTACAAGAGACGTCGACTGGCATGCGGCGAAACAATGAATGTGTGTGTATAATCTAAGCTACTTTTATGCGTCCGATGTGTCAACGTGTGGGGAGCCCAGGGGTGGGCATGCGCTGCGTGTGTTAGGGCGGAGGTAGAAGGGTATGTAAAAGTTAAACGGTGGACAGCAGACCCCCATGACATGTATCTCAGGCGCATGGTAAAACAATCTCTTGGCTCTATGAGCGAGCCTATGCAGACACCCCTAGGTGACAGCTCGACTGCAGATGCAATGTAGCCAGACTGAGTGGTGTGTGTGGGCGTGCACAGATATACAACGAAGGACGTACGCTGTGTTGTAATGAAATGTATGACCTCCGGTTGTGTATACATTCGCCAACTAAGCGAGTGTGTATGAGAACATGCAGTAACGTGCGTATGGCATTGTGTATCAGATACACAACGAGGATGGCAGGCCACCAACCATATGTGGAAAAGCGGATGAGAGGTGCATGAACATGCAAACAACTGGCATATATCCAGATATAGCGACAAGGGTAGTCTGTCAAAATACACCACACGGCAAGTAACCCTACAGGGATCACCCGTCAAACACAACACGCACTGTTCACGTGCAGACCCCACATGCGATATACACAGCCCGGATTACGTCGCTTTGTACACCCCTAAATATGGGCAACACTGGTCTGCATACGGAGGAGCAGATCTTACCTACATATCACAAATCACAATATACCTACAACACTCCGTACCGATATAAAACATGAAACTTTGTCGTATACACCTCATACCACACGCTCATACACGCACCCTAAACTCCTCACAACACACCTCAGGCGAAAAGGTGCCATTGACCACGCCGTTCCACTGCATAGCAATCGACGCATTGTTAGGCGTACCGATGCCCAACCCAAACATAATGGGCTGTAGGCACATGGTGAACACACCCAGAAACAAGGTCAGGCTGATGGGTTGGTGCAGAGCGTGTAGTACAGCCGTGTTTGGTCCGGTGGCGTCGATGTCTCCGGTTGAATTGTCACTCAGATCGGTCTTCAGGGTCTCCTTTGCAGTAGACTCGCACAAGCTCAGCATGTTGCTGCCCACATGGTGGACAGGGACTGTGTGCAAGTACAAATGCATTTCAATACACACTTTTGGCGGTTGTACTGGGTGTGGGTCAATCGTGTGTGAATCACCCATGTGTTGTGTGATGGAAGTGTGAAGAGCGATGTTTCAAGCGAACAGAAGCGGCGTGTGACTGAGACGTATGCCACATACAAGCTGGGTATCTAAAATAGGCGGGAGAGGAGAGCATGTCAACTTCCGGCGGACCATATATGGAAGTTAAAAAACGAGGCGGGGCACAAGTCTCGATAGATGTAACTGGTATATGATTTGGTAATACGAAATGCGTGCCTCCGCATCCGTGACGAAGTGGAACGGTTTCGGATCGATACCGCTGTTCGACCGACCCGATCCGACCGGATATAAAACCATTTTGGAGCTTGACCTTTGACCGCATTACTAGCGTGCGTCTCTAATGGAGAGCCCTACTAAGAAATAAATACGTACTACCTTACATCACCAATACATCAGAACCAATACAACAGAAACCAAGGTCGAATAATATTGAATGGCTAGCAATTGGTATATTCGCTTGTGTATCCGACAGTATACTAAGAATGTGGAGCGTATATTGCGCAGGTATGTTGAACTGCACCACGCAACTCGGAATGTGTATCGTGGAGATATATAACTAATAGAAAATTCAAATATATATATATTTATATATATATCATAAAAAACAATATATATATGTCTGTGTGTGAGTGTGTGTGTGTGTGGGTGTGTACGTATGAATGTGTATGTGTGTGTGTGTTT
>NW_014036053.1:0-2430 GCF_001186125.1 Sphaeroforma arctica JP610 | reverse complement strand
AGATAGTGTCCATATAAATAGATAGATAGTGTTCATATAAATATATAGATAGTGCCCATATAAAAGATAGATAGTGCCCATATAACTAGATAGAGTGCCCGTATAACTATGTAGATAGTGCCCGTATAACTAGATAGATAGTGCCCGTATAACTAGATAGATAGTGCCCGTATAACTAGATAGATAGTGCCCGTATAACTAGATAGACAGTGCCCGTATAACTAGATAGTTAGTACCCGTATAACTAGATAGATAGTGCCCGTATAACTAGATAGGTAGTGCCCTCATAACTAGATAGATAGTGCCCGTATAACTAGATAGATATTATCCGTATAACTAGATAGTTAGTACTCGTATAACTAGATAGTTAGTACCCGTATAACTAGATAGATAGTGCTCGTATAACTAGATAGATAGTGCCGGTATAACTAGATAGACATTGAACACAGAGGTGTTGTGACCAGGGTATGGGTATGTGATTGTAACGACGGGTTCTAGGACTATGGACACGCATGGAAGAAAACAGACACACATTAGGCATAGAGAATGAACACATACAAATAGGGAAAACGAATCAACATACAAACTTTGTGTGCATTCGACGGGTTACCTTGGCAACTGAGCTGTATGTTGCAGAATAACATGCACAGACTTACACGCAGGAGACTCATCCAAATATACAGGCAAATACACACCTTAAGTACATAGAATAAGTACAGTATAAATATACATATACATAAACATACACACCCTAAGTACATAGAATAAGTATACACAAACACACACACACTAATTACACAGTATACATATATACATATACATAAACATGCACATCTTAAGTACATAGTATGAGTATACACTAACACACACACACTAAGTACACAGCATAAATATACATATACATAAACATACACACTTTAAGTACATAGTATAAGCAAACACTAACACACACACATTAAGTACGCAGTATAAATATACATTTAAATAAACATACACACCTTAAGCACATAGTGTAAGCAAACACTAACATACACACATTAAGTACACAATATAAATATACATGTACATAAACATACACACCTTAAGTACATAGTGTAAGCATAAATTAACACACACACATTAAATACACAGTATAAATATACATATACATAAACATACACACCTTAAGCACATAGTGGAAGTTGTTGAGCAGGAAGACAATGGCCAGTGTCTTGTCGTTATACTGTGTTGACTTCGTTTGCAGACATTGCTGCAGTGTATTGAGGGCTCGGCCTATGCAGTGAGAGAGAGAGAGAGAGAGATAAGGTACAGCACGTGTTATGATATGCAGTCAAAGAGAGAGAGAGATAAGGCACAACACGTGTTATGATATACACGCGATGAATTGAACACATGTTATAATAAATAGCTGATCTATTGAACACAAGAGCATAGTACAGCCATGGACATGTGTGTTGGTATAGTAGGTAGTTATATGTCAGGTGAACACATGTTATAATAAAGTGCTATGTATATCACATACACACATGCCTTAAGAGTGTGTGCTATGCATATCAGTTGCACGCATGCTCCAGTTACACTTGCTGCTCCCCTCTTACCACTGGTTGTACCAGTGACTCGGGATGCATACACACACACACACATATATATATATATATATATATATATATATATATATATATACAACACACTATGCATGCATGCAGAACAGTACAGAGGTACATCCATGCTGGTATACACAAGCACTGCCAAATGCTTCGCACACACGTGCACACACGTGAACATACACAACCACAACAGATAAACCCTAGACCACAAAACCCTAAACCCTAACACCCTTACACCCGCCACACATACTGAACCAGTCGCCGACCTTCCCGCGGTCTTTGCCTGAGGTCAGGAGGACGGTGTCTGCTGTGTCATGGTACACCCACACACGGTTGAAGAACGACATGGTATTACTAGTCAACTCATGCACAGTGCCATCCTCAGGCACACGCGACGAGTTCTTCTTGAGCTCCGCTTCGAATTCGTTGAAGATTCTCTGTGGGTGGTGTGTATGGGTGTGGATGTATGTATGTGTGCATGTGTATGATATATGAGTGTTTTATGTGGTGGTGATATACTCAGGTATATACTGTTATATATATATATATATATATATATATATATATATATATATATATATATATATATATATATATATATGTATATATATATGTGTATATGTATATATATATATATATATTGAAGTATATATATGGATATATAGGTTATATATATATACATATAAATATAAATATAACTATATAAATATATATATACATGTATATGTATATGTATATGTATATATATATATATATATATATATATATATATAAAGTTATATATATATATATAATATGCATATATATATATGTGGGATCCTCT
>NW_014036054.1:0-2431 GCF_001186125.1 Sphaeroforma arctica JP610 | reverse complement strand
ATAGACATATATATATGTATAGATATGTATGTATGTATATATATATTATATGTATATATATATGTATGTATGTATCTATATAATACTATATTTATCACTGAAAGTGTTAGCTTTTCTTAAGTCCTTATTGACATTATCACCGATTGCTCGTCCGTTACGCAAAGTCTGTCCGTAACGCTTTTTGCCTATTTGTAAACCCCCTTGGAGTCTCCGTTATAATTCAGGGAATAAATTCCTCAGTTTTAGAAATAATATACTGCTAACCCTGAGTCTCACTGAGACCAGTTCCCACTCCCCAGACCCCAAGCAAGAACATCTGTTTTTTTAACAGAAATAAGAATGTGAACGAATAAAATACCCCTATGATTATACGCTTTCAGTACCCACGGCTTCCCAGCCGTGATTTATATATCGCTGGCGGAAAACATCAATTAGTAATTCGCCCCTGAGCGTGCACTCGTGCTGCAGTGCAGTATTGACCATCTTATGACAAATCCTTTGGCTCTGAAGATTGGCTTAATCCACCATCTTGACCCGTATTATTTAACATTTCAAATAGCTAACCAACCTTCATGTTCTTTATAAACATAGAATAGAATGTGCTCCTTTTGATAGCTAGTATTCGGTATTAAACGATAGGGTACTTCTTATATATCTATTCAAACTCATACCCTGAACGAACTTGTAGTACAACGGCAATCTTCAGATGATAAGTCATATGCGCCCGAAGGTGAGTCTGTTTCACCATCTTTCGCAAACACTGCCCTCACGCTCATGATTTTACGTATACGAATAACTCACCTGTTTGTACGTCTTATATACACTTGCAGTGCAATAGAAACCATCTGTTGATAAGTATTCTGCACCAGAAGATGGGCCTATTCCACCATTTATCGCAAGAGCTGCCTTTGCCCGCTACACCCGAGGCCGCGGACGATGCACGCGAGCAATGGGGGGTGTCTAACCGTGAACACTTGGGGCCAAATAGAGTGCCTCTGGGGACTACTTCTGCTACTGCTAGCTATGATTCCAAGGACGGTGAGTGTGGCTGGTGGTTGTAGGGTCTGCTTCGGGCTGGCACATGATGATGATGTGTCTGTGTGTGTGTGTGTGTGTTTTGGTGCGATCCATTTCTGGCGGTATTGAGTGTCCATAGCTCGCTATTTCTGTACTTTCAATCCGTTTCGACTAATCTTCTTTGTGTAATCGGCGTACATGCAGCGCGGCTCAGACTTTCAGTCACAGGCTCTCAAATTCGTATAACCCACTCCAATACAGTTCAACCCCAATCAAACTAGTGCCAGTGAAAAGGAATTAGTTTAATGTTGATCTACACTAAGCTTATTCAAGATACACATAATTGACCGGGTTGATGCGGTCCACTATTGTTTCAACCGATAGGGTTTAGGGTTTTATTGTTTCATACGATACAAGCCTAGTCAAAGCCACAAGCCAATCTAATACAATTCACTGCATGGTGCAGCAGAGGACACCTCCACCGCCAAGAGCGGGGGAGACCCCACACCGCAAGCCGCAACCGCAACCGCGAAACCCTCCATGCCCACCGCAAGCATGAACAATTCCGTCAGCGTCACCAGTGTGGACGGTCTGTTGGTGCCGTTGGGCAACAAGAGTACGCCCACGCCCGTGCTGATGTCTCGCGCACCCAAGAAGGTAAGGATTAATTATTGGAATCAACTTGGAGTTGAGGGGAGAGCTGGGTCTGAGTGGCGTAGCAAAGCGGTGGGAGTGCTCGTCCATGGTACTGTAAAAGGCATGTGACTGTGTCTTTACTGTGAGGAGAATGCATCTAGTTTCTGCCCAATTGTCCGGTTAGAGTTGAGCCATGCAGTTGGAGTTGAGCCATGCACGTATTTGTAGGCTTTTTTTGGATGTGTGTGATACTTCTATGGACACTTATTCACATCTGGAATCAACCAAAACCCAATTGCTCTATATCTGATCAACCGCCCCCTCTTCAACGGCCGCGCTTCGGTTAAAATCTATTTATAGATCCGGCTAAATATGGTCATCGCGCCTCATCTCATGTTCCACGTCATGCCGTCTCGCAACGGTATCTGGAACAAAACTACGTCACACCCGAGTGCATACAATTCGCACAATACATCGGGGGCTACGTCCCCACTGCCAGGCTTCACGCGGCTGTACTCCGCGGACGATGGACTCTCCAGTACGCCGAATCCAGCCATGATCAACTACAAGGCCGTGGTACAGGCTGCTGTGGGTATGAGTATCAGGACGGAGCTATTGAGCTATAAGTGATCAGTGGGTTGTCTAATCGTAGCAGAGTGGGTGTTGCTTGAGTGTGATAAAGTTTTGTACATGCAAGGTTTCACACGGCTGTAGACAACGGACGAGGTACTCTTATATATATATATATATATATACACGACACACACACACACACACA
>NW_014036055.1:0-2432 GCF_001186125.1 Sphaeroforma arctica JP610 | reverse complement strand
GCCCATCGCAGGAACATTATCGAAACAGACAGACCAAGAATGTATACGTGTGCTTACCTGACATTCTGGCGAACAGAACGCCATTTGAAGGCATGGGCAACAAAATGGAGCCTCAGGCCGTCTGCATTCACAGCACTCATATTCGCTTTTGACTTTCTTCTCGCATACGACATCATGACCACCATCCCAGTCTTTTTTCTGTATCATAAGCACAATTGGTTGAAATGTATGTGCGGCTAAGTTTTATGATTGTCAAAAAGTCTTATTATTATACATCTATGCTTGAGTAGAAAACAATGCGGAACGCAACCCTCGACTGCCCATTTACATAGCAATTGGATTTGGTTAGGCGACCCATTCGGATGTTCATACTGACTATGTATAGCCATGCCTCTAACCGCAGGAGAACCAAATTGAAAACAATGCCCAATAAATTGATTCATGCCGCTAGTCTCCCACTTTATCCGGCGTCACCTAGTAACTATGAAGGACTCGCGAAAGATTTTTATAGATCTCCATTAACAACCCCGAATTCAAACGCAAATTGAGTATACGAATGCCTTCCAAGAGATTGGCAAGCGATTATACTGTAGGATTGTTCACAATTAAAATTCACACGGTGTATACACGCGCACACTCAACATTTGATATATTCAAATGACTAAATTCGCACAGTAAATGTATGCGCACAGCCAAGGACTGCCATTTGTTGCATCCCTCGACCCTTGTAAGTACGATGCACTATCGCGAGCAATGAAGATTCATGTACCACAGGTCCATATAAAGAAACGCGAGGTTGGACATATACACTTGCGATGTCATGTACCTCTTTCGAGTGATTTTGGGTGATATATCATATACAGCAATTGACTCTGCCACACAATCTACCCCTGCGAGTATAAATATTCATGTATATCCAATATTCAACGTATCTTTGAGCAGTAATCTGTGTCAGGAGAACGCAAACACATGGACGAGCGATAAGCATTGTTCTGTTATCCCATGACATACCTTGCACTCCTCACCACAGTATAGGCGTTTGTTGCACACACACGCAGTAACGGATGTCCAGGTCGCGTGACACACCACACATGTGTCACCTAAGCTGTTGCTCATAACAGTGTGATCTTGAAACGTCTATATTGAGGTGTGCTATAGTTACGTATAATACAGTTTTTTTCTGGCCATCTAAAAACCTAATTAGATCGACCTTTATTAAACTATAAGCACACACTACCTATTATGAGAAACGCTTCCGATGCCATAGATATGTTTGTATTTCGTATATATATACATACTTCTTGTGCATAATTCTTTTCTTTTCACAAGAAAAACAATCAAACAAATCATACATAGTTCACAATTCACATGGCCTCCGCCTCCAGGCCCCAGGCTACAACTTAACACACGAGCAAAAGGGCAAAAAAAAAAAGCAATATCAATGATAGTAAATTTTTTGAATTTTTACAAAACAAACTAAATAATTTGTTACACGTGGCTAGGTGGACACACAGAGATATAGTTTTAAAATATCTATCGTTTATTATTTCCACACGTTTCAAAGGAAAATTTATTTTGAAATAATATATATACGACACATATATCTCGCAATTTTTTTTTGGCGGGCAAAGTATATCCACAAGAGCGCTCATAAGACATAAAGTCAAATGAAGGCGATGCGTCGGATGCAATCCATTGAAATAGACGAGAAACCTTTTTATGAAATAATTGCAGTAACGGCTTGTACATTGTCCGCTGAAAAGCATATTGATGATGTAAACGTGCCAACGTATCACACAAAATGTCTAAATATCATAAACAATAGGCTGTCAAGAGTGTCAACCGTCACAGGCTGTGAGAGCCTGAGAGCCTCTACTCTAGCGATAGGTCAGCAGGCAGCCTGTCAACAAGACCTCAAGGGTCATCATAAAATATATAATATATATACAGACATACAGCTCTCGGTTTGATTTGCAAAAAGGCTAAGAGTTCTCTTGCTTGTTTTTTGCTAGTTCACATGTCTCGCAGCCAAATGCCCGAGTCAAGGTCACGCACAGATCGAAGACAGCTCATGTCAAATATAAGATATGCAAATATGAAATAGCATTGATACATTGAAAGATCCGTGTAGTTCAAGTGATTCTCGCTCATATATGTATCAAAACAACTATGTGTGATGCGGGGCGTGAACGCTTTGGCACAAATATGATATATGATCCGTAGAGATCAAATCTGAACGGTAGGTTTTATGTTCTATTCGCAGAACTCCTGTGAATAATATCTTTTCTTAATTTTCAACTTGCAGTGTGAATTCTCATAGCAAACGATCATATTAACGTATATATATATATAGTGTGTGTGTTTGTTTGTTTGTGTCTGTGTGTGTTTGTGTTAATGTATGTTTATGTTTATATATCTGTATGTCTATATAT
>NW_014036056.1:0-2433 GCF_001186125.1 Sphaeroforma arctica JP610 | reverse complement strand
TAGTTGAAACTTTGTTTCATGTCCCTTGTCTCGAGCCTCAGTCGCGTGTTTACGTCGCAACTTGGTGTACAGACTCTCACGGCCGTTATTCCCTATGTTCTTACAGAACACGTGCATAGCCAGGAATTCGTACCATCGCTGTGCCTTGTCCTTTGTTATATCGGGTCGTTTCGGGTCAGCGTCTAACTTCAGAATATAACTCTGAATGGGCGTGTTCTCGGCTGGTTCATTTAAAATTGAACTCAGCCCAGGGCTACGCATATCCTTGCTTAACAAGGATGTGACCAACCAACACACAGCTGGCCAGTCGCGACAAGTGTCTAGCTCATGCTTGTGTCGCTGCAGGATCAGATAACTGGTACCTGTAGGGTCAAATGTCTGCATTAAGGCAGAGATCCATTGCTGGGGAGCGATATCATTCGTCTCCAGCATGACCGTAAACGCATTAAGCGTACAAGTTAGCGTGTCGAGGTCATGGTTGTTTATAAACTCGACCTGCTTGCTATTGGCATCCCAGTTCAACTTAAGTCGACTGATCTGTCCCTTGTACTTCTGGTTGTCCCTGTGGTCTTGTCCACATTGGGCCTGAAGTAATTGGTCTATGCGCTTTTGCTTAATCGCAATAATATTCGCATAGTATGCTACGTTATTAGCATGATGCGCAGCATGGGCGACTTCCATTTTATTGGTATAGTCGTCGACCGATTTATTAAGGTCGGTCACCTCGTCAGAGTGGAAATCCTCTGCGGGTTGGTGTAAAGCCGTGCGGTCGAAGCGATTAAACTCGACATCGTTCACACGTCTGCGGGGATGATTAATATCCCTTGGCGTCGGAATAACATACCCAGTCTTAACTGGTTTCCGACGATTGTCCTCCCAATTGGGTACAAGTGGCGAAGTATATTTCCTTACCTCTCGGTCTATAATACCTTTGAGGACAGGTGACTCACGACCAGGTGTCAGAACAGGCGAATGATTAGCCTGTTCTTCTGGCATAATGCCTCGTACGGTATTTTGACGCTGTGCATCTCTGGATCATATGACTCAGGTGTCGAGCTTGAGTCTTTGGGCGTAATTGCCTGTCGACGTTCTGTCCACTTCTATAGGGCTTCAGTAATGCCCGGGGAAACATGCTCGCGTAAGCGCTGTGTATGTTTTCCTGATCTTTCTAATTGATCTACATGCTCGACAGTCAAGTCTTTCATAATAGTAGCTAACTGATTCTTAAGATCAGCGTATTTAGTAATTAACTTACTTATGTGCTTCGGCTTAGAAGTCTCGGACGTAGATTCGGTTTTGCTACTTGAGCTTGCCTCCTCTTCTGGTTCCATAATAGGTTCCTTCTGAGATTTGTCCATGTCCCCTATAATTGGGGACGCCCTCATAATTGGGGACTTTCCTTTCTGATTTTCGTCAGAAGAATGGGTTGGGGCGTCTTGCGACGTATCCCTTGTCTCACTTCTTGGCTTCGTTAATGCAAGCTTTGAAGTTGAGGCTATAGTTGGCCCTCGGGCTCTGTCAGAAGGAGTAGTCTCCTTAAGCGGAGTGGCTACTTCCTTATCTGAAGCATTGTCCTTTTGACTATAATTGTCAGAGGCAAGTGCTTTGGCTACAGTGCGCTTAATTGCATCAGCAGCGGCGTCGGTTGCTTGCCCAGCAGTAATAGCTGCGGCAGCGTTAGCGACTTCTCTCTCCATCTTCTTCTTTTCAGCTCTACGCTTCTTAGAAGGAGTATTGTCTTTCTTGGTCATAATCTTAACTTATGACTACTAGCTTGTCTCTCAACGACTAGCTTAGACAAGAGAAAAAAAATGTTTTGGTAGTTAACCTACCTTTACGCTTAAGTAGTCTAAGTAATTAATACTTTTGCTAACTTTAAAATGGGTAAGATTCGGTCTAATAAAGGCGATACTAATGCCTTAAAATAAATAAACGCATAGGTAAGTTCTATATATCGTGTAAATATCGATATAAATAAACGAAATGAGACGTTTAATAAGGTTAGGTTTGCCTCGTGAAAACAGCAATACTCTGAGGGATTGTGAGGTTGAGACATTGCCTATATATAATCCTCTCAGTACTGTTTCCGTCGAAGGGATTTTATTTAGTGTTTCGTTGTCGCTCTATTCTGGGGCGAATCCGATAGACTCATAAAATCCTATCTTTAGAAATAAATAAAAAAAAATATAAATACTCTTGACGTCTTTAGTTATTATCTTAACCAATAACTTGCCACAATCAAGAATTACCGACTTAGCCTTCATCAGACTGGCACATCTGGTTGGCTTATCAGAGGATCTACTAGGTAACGATAATAGTCCCTAGAAACCTATATTCGGTTGAGCCATCTCGCTACCGAAGTATTCAGATATAAATAAAATTGGAAAGTAAATAAAGCTCTATTAATAGAACTAGACCAACTCTTTTATGTTT
>NW_014036057.1:0-2434 GCF_001186125.1 Sphaeroforma arctica JP610 | reverse complement strand
AGATATAGTACAATGCACCAGTACAGACATGCACAGCACCGTAAATACACTGATGGGTGTATCGAAAGCCGACACACACATAGAGTACTAAACTTTACATTGGTAGAACTGGTACATACTTAGCTACGTACATACAAATACGAAGGGGCTGAGTACCAGCTTTTCTATCTACCTGCGTCGTCGCTCGAAGTTCGGTACCAAACGTGAGCAACGGTCGCACCCGCTGGGGGTGTCTGAGCGTGTCCGTGTAGTGCGCGTCATGTGCTTCCTCCATCACTAACCATGTGTTGCTGTGGCTATACGCGTTGTCGTGCTTGGCTTTCCTTGACAGGGTGTCTTCACGTTCTGTCCCGTGGATGCTTGAGCGTGTGTCTGCACTTGTACCTGCGCCTGCACCTATGCTTGTACGGCCTTGCGTGTCCGTGGCCATAACAGAGCTAGTGTTGGTTGGTGTGTGTGTGTGTGCCCCTGTCCTGTCCTGCGTGCCATGCCCGTCATTCCCTGTGTCCTCCCTCCGCTTTGTCTCACCCGTGTGGGTATCGCTGGGCCTGTCGTCGGCTACATCCGGCGTACCCGCGCCAAAACCACCCTTACCCGTGTGCGTATCTGTGAGTCTACTAGTCTGTGGGCGTATGTTCTCCTGTATAGCTATAGGTGCATCTCCCTTTGCATCCTCGCCAACTCTTGTCATCCCCCCCGTCTCCGTCTCTTTATCTGTCTCTGTCTTTGTCTCTGTCTCTACCTTCCCCCCCCCGACACCTTCGCCTGAACATCCATGGCCATGCGAGTGTGTTTGTCTGAGTTGAGTGGTTTCTGAGTGAGTTTGTATGAGTTGAGTGGTGGGTTGAGTGGTTTCTGAGCATGCCACTGACTGTGTGCTGAAGTACATGGACTGCTGGAGCTGCGGCTCGTTAAGTGCGGAGATGCGCATGGGGTCTTCGAAACACAGCTCAGCATCGTCGTCGTCTGAGTCGGTGTCGATAGCTACATAGGGAAGAGTGGGAAAGTGGGGGGTAAGAATAAATACGAAGTGGGGGGTGAGAATAAATACAAAGTTGGGAAGGCAACCTCCGGTTACGGATAGACATAAGGATATATGTGAAAATAGTATGCTTTATTAGAGGTACCAAATTTAAAATGCAGATCTGAGTCGGTGTTGATAGATACATAGGAGAAAAGAGGGAAGGGCAACAAACAAGTGATGCAAAGGTAATATCTCCCTAGCAATAGATAAATGGGGATTAAATATATATTAGGGGTGTCGAATTTGAAACAGAGCTCTGCGTTGTCGTCGTCTGAGTCAGTATAAAAAGCTTCATATGCGTATGAGGGAAAGAAGGAGTTAGAATAAGAAGGTGGAAAGATACACAGCTCCATTTGGACAGATCTTTGGTAAATCATCAAGATACTTTGGGGGTGTAGCTTTGGGCAACAGTGTAGGTCTAGACATAGGTTTGAGGTAAAATAGAGGGGTTCTCCTGCTGAATATCAATAGAAACAAAGTACAGCCTATTCCAAAACCAAATCACAATATGCTTTACTCAAACCCTAAAACCCTCAATCATTGGCCTATGAAACATATGAGCCGTTTATCATACAGAGACCACACCCAGTCTCAACGTTGAGAATGTTGCGGGTATTCATTAGACGCTCACCTATGGGTCTACACACAAAGGTGTGTCCATACAGAAGGTTGAACAATTAGATAACTGTAGGATGCATGCAAAAGTGTGCCCACCAATAAACAATCAGGCACGAGTAGTATACCTGCAAACATGTGTCAATGCCGGTTTGAAAACAACATCCTTTGGACGGATAGGTTTTAGCGGTTGCCAGTCGTCAAAAAAAAAATTTTAAGTTCGGCGATCGTGAATGCCTATCGACAAGAGTCAGCACAAACAATACACAGAAGGAATTCGCTTCCATGGTCCTCGGCGGGTATGCCAAAAGCCACTCCAGAGAAATCTAACTATAACAGCCTGATACATGACGAGTGCTTCTCATTTCGGTGCCCACACGCAGATCAAGACTCTTACCTCTAAGTATGGACCCTCCCAATCTTGTTCGAGGTGTCTCTACACGTATCTCTGGCAGCGGATGTTCGGTACTCTTGGGTGCGAGCCCGTGAGCTCCAGTCCCCAACTGTGGATTGTGGCTGTCTCCGGTACCCATTCCATTCAGAGGCTCATCTGATCTATTATAAGGATCCTCATCGCTCACTATCGATTTATTTTTAAAATCATCGTCGCTCTTGCCAAGATTCCTACGTTCGTTCTTGGGCACAGTCGGGGGAGACAGTGGAGGAGACTCTGTTGTGGCAATATATACAATGGAGACACATATGAGTAAAGCGGCTTTGTGCATGCATTGTAGAGAAGCATTGAGCGAGTGTAAATAAGAACTAGTATTGGGTATTTATGAGAAAACATATTGA
>NW_014036058.1:0-2435 GCF_001186125.1 Sphaeroforma arctica JP610 | reverse complement strand
TGTGTGTGTGTGTGTGTGTGTGTGTGTGTATGTTATTGTGTATGTATATATATATATATATATATATCTCTTGCATAGTTTCCCTTTAAAACTGTACTAGTTTATATACTTACTAGGCGAATCATTTAAATACTATCGCGTACATACGTTCTAATCATGATTGGTTTGCTGCTCTTGCACACAGGCCAATTGAACCTAACTGCCAATGAAACGAGGTCCATGGTCAAAGCGTTGTTCCAGGAATCCTCTATTAGGCGGTCGCAGCTGGCACGCCTCGACAACCGACCGTAAGAGGGCATAACACCGCTCAAAAACAAATAATCATAATATTAGTTACAATCAGTGGACACTCAGGTAGTATTGGTCATATGTAGTAGACACCCTGGTCAAAATTCATACTCATCAGACACCTTGGTTGTATTTGTGGCGTATATTGGTTGTATTAGTTATATTTAGGAGACAAGATTCACTTTTTAAGAGGCAAGATTTACTGCTAAAATTATATTAAGTATATTATGAACAAGTACCCCTGCCGACGTTCAGAGAAAAATGACAATATCATTATAGCTGATATATATCATAGTTAAATCGATGGATGTCGCACGACTTCGTGGAAGCATCATCTCAGGAGGCACAATATCTGCGCATACCCGCTGCAACCAGCGAATTTGGATTGAGAAACCATAAGCTCTAAATTTTAAAGCTCTAGAACCCCAGAACACTAGAATTCTACACCCCTGGCAGAGTCCGTGAAGTGTCTTTAGTTCAACTTCCTCCAACATTTGACCATCGGAAAATGTGCAGTGCGTAGTTTCAGAGTCCATGGAAGATCTTTTGGCATCTCTATTGCAGCTGGTAGTATTCATTAATAAATCGGAAATGTCCGTTGATATTGTTGAGATTCCTAATTTATAATCCTGCAGGTTCTTAATTACGATGACAGCACTTCCCGTGCAATCTCAATTATTTAATTTCAGATTAACTTGTGTAAAACCAGAGCTCTCTACCCCAGAACCCTTTCTGCGCATGTGAGTGAATACATGAACAAAAGAGCATTTCTAAAGATCGATTCTGATAATCTCGCGGCTTTTAGTACATGTACATTATGAAGACCCGCCTGGAAAACTGGTCGATAGGACAGTATAAACTTGTAGGTAATTGGTTTCGACATAATACAAAGAGACTCTCTAAAGGAAAGTCTACCGTTCCTTCATCTTAGGTTATGCCGCGTGCTAAGCTCAAAGCTCCGTCTCAGGTCCCACACGGGCACCGAACATGGTCTGGATCTAGATCTCTCTCTCTTGACAATCTCGCGACCATTCCTCTCAGCCGTAATATCATTGTGTCTCCCGTATCTGACACTTATATTTCCGATATTCCCGATGTTGCTGCGTCCGGCGATGACCTCGCCCAAGTGCCATGGAAGTCTACGCTGTTCGGTATCAAATCCAAGAACCCTACGCCGATCTTGGCTTTGGAACTTGGAAAAGATTCAACGTTCTCCTTAGCAAGCATGACATTGGACGATGAAGTACTCAATGTTGCCATGTCGTTCACGCTTGTTTTGTGTCTGTGTGGAATCTATCTGGGCATACTATTTTTATTCTACGTTCTCACTTAATATTTGTTATATAGATGTACAGTACAAATTTCGAGATCGAAAGGAAGAGGTATAGTTGGCAGTGCCTTAGTGAGTTGAAATTCATATATATATATATATATATATATATATATATATCATGTTCCTACCTGTGTACGTACTTATAGTTGTATATCACTGTTTGGCAGCGTCTTTATCAATTAACCTCCTGTTTTATGTAGGCACCAATGCCGGGCGAAACTGACGAAGCTTACCAACAAGTCATAGAAGCCACGCGGATTTTCGAGACCGATATGGTGTTGAAAGGCATCGCCCAGGGTCCTGAAGCGGATAGGTAAGGCTCACACACTCCCGATTTTTAATGACGATTTATGGGCATGCTTAAGAGTTGGAGAATACTGGTATGAGAGTATAGATTTTATCCCGCACGCACTAAGTGTGATCTCTCTGAGACTGGTGATGGTAAAATTCGATATCTTCCATCCTTGTATTTAACCATATCTCAAACACATGTGGCAATGTGTGCATATCGATGACTCATTGCGATGTTCAATATACTCATCTGACATATCCCGTTCTACTGCAAATTCTTTGTACAACATCACGAGAATCACGAGAAACCAGTCGGGGATCGATATGGGACGCGCAGTGTGTCTGTGTTTACTACTATCATACTCACATATTTCATACGACTTTTATTATATATATATATGTGTGTGTGTGTGTGTGTGTGTGTGTGTGTGTGTATATAAATATATATATGTATGTATATAGTATATATATATATATATATATATAATATATATATATATATTATATATTATATATATATATA
>NW_014036059.1:0-2435 GCF_001186125.1 Sphaeroforma arctica JP610 | reverse complement strand
TTATATAATTATATACATCCCATGCGTTCTCCTCTTCCATACCAACGCCTAAAATTGAATAATACACCTCGATATCTGTACCTGAACGCTAGTCCACACGGTGGTGCCATCGGTCGATGAGGTATAGAACTACCTGCACCATGTGTGATCACCATCTGCCCTTCGTGCACCGTTTCGCTCTCGAAGGGAAGCACAGCAATGGCGTGCCTGTGTTTGCTCTGACCATGGGCCAGATACATAAGCCCTGCTTGCATCTGTGTGGGTGTGGAAGGGGTGAGAACAACCCGGGATGGCTATCGGCATAGTCTTTACGTTTAACACTATGTGCAATATACGTCATTGTATAATGTATATATGACGTCGTATAACCTATATTTATAACTGTTATAACTCTGTATGCTCTAGACAATTTGCGATACATCTGAGACTGTCTGATACGGAACATCACAGGCTCGGCCATCCGGATGGCAATGAACGATTCGACGTCACTGACTGGAATTGTGACTTGTGAAGAGAGTAGGTAGTTTCCAGATGTAGCATTCAGCATAAACTTCAGTGCCGTTTCCTCTAAAACGGAAACAGTGCAGATCAGTGTTTGTGCAGGTTCACGTACTCTATAAATAGAGCGTCTACTCCACATGTTCCATTGGAGGTCACTCAGGACAGAATTCCGCTTCAGTTTCCTGAGCAGACGCTCGTTTATCAATGCAAATACTCAGATACTTAACATTACTTTGCCAAGAGAAGCATTGGCTGGCATCTAACCACGTTCCCATCGCTATATGTTTCACGCCTAAAATTGAACATTCCAAACTAACAACGGTTGGCGTCACATAGCGGGCATTTACCAGATAAGTATGAGAATTGCTGTCAACCCCACGTATGTATCAATTGAATATATATAGGCGTTTTAATCGATGGATACTCCAGGTTTGCAATATACCTACCTCGTCGGTCTGCCGTATACACTCTCGCAACATGTGTGCTCCTCTGAGACAGTATTCTCTGAGTGACCGCAGTCCCAGTGAATTGTTCAGGGCCATCAGAAGACCCGAATTCCTGCACAATAAAGGTCAACACAACGCAGTATGACTCTGTGAAGATTGTGGTGTAGAGTGATTATTAAAAGTGATTATTAAAGCTGTCATGTGAAAGTTAGTTTCGTGTGCATATCACGTACTATCTCGTGCACAACTCCGTGATGTACAGCTATCTGCTTGTGTGATATCTAACATTTGTCTGTGTTGGTGGGTGCGTTTAAATACGCTTTTACCTGAGCGTGTACTAAACGGCATATGATGGCATACCATTGTATATACCCACAAACACAATCTATCCAACCGTATACGCATACAACACCACATACGTGGACACTCCGCGGGCCTCAGGTCTCACGTAGCCCACACGCTTCTTCGCATCACTCTCGTCGATCGATGCCGTGCTGGCAGGAGTGCTGGATCCCTGGCATTGTGTGTCAGGCATACTCTCCTGGGTGACACTACAGCCCATTTCAGTGATGATATGTGCAACTTCCTGGGTGCTGCTACTACAGGCTTCAGTGCTGATATGTGTAGCTTCCTGGGTGATATTACTACAGGCTTCAGTGTAAGTATCCGGCACCTCACTACTGGGCCCATCCGTGAGGTCAGCCCCATTGCTGTCTGTCTCGGGATTCGTATTCTTTAATTGGCCTTTGGAGTTCACTGGGTCTTTCTGGGTGCTACCCCTACAACTTATAGTACCATGGTCGTCTGCTTGATCTTTATCGTGATCAGCATCGCTCAATTGATTCGAAGTCACTGGTATGCTGCGACCGTCTTCAACTACAAGGTCCTCATTTCTTACAGCAGGTGTGAGTGCACCCTTCCTAGGTTCACCTGATGGCGTTGCGCCGTTCGTACCTGTCTCAGAGCTCCCGTCGGTTCGATTGGTGCCGATGGAGGACTGTCCCGGTTTGTTTGTGTTTTGGGCATTTTGGGGCCCACTTTCAGAAGAGATATCCTCCAAACTGCCGGCAAAACTACAGCTCCGACCTGTAATCCAATATATTCAAGGCATCACAATGTGCGTAAGACCTGCACGCACTCAAGGTATGCCACAGGATAAATATAGTTGCGCATTCAATTGTGAAGCTGGCACAACACATCAAGTCACATTGATTCCAATACAAAACTGGTTGTGGATGAGGTAAAAGAACAATTTTGCGAACACAGAAAACTTATTGTCAAGCAGAATACTGAATGTATACATGGATCTCGTTATAGGTTCGATTAAAAGATGACAGTCAGACAAGTCCTACAAAGCGAAAGGATCCATAAAATCGACACACCCGTATACACAATTCAATACAATACATAAAAAGCAAAGGAACAAACTAATCATCATATCTGTATATTGAAATGAATGGGCATAGATTCACACAAATACGTGTATTA
>NW_014036060.1:0-2436 GCF_001186125.1 Sphaeroforma arctica JP610 | reverse complement strand
ATATATATATATATATATAAATATATATAAATATATATCGTACATATGCATTTGCAAGATACATATTCCCAATCTACGCACGCTTGTGTATTTGTCTCGGATAAGAGAATTCCATGTATGGCTCATTATCAAAATATATAGTTACCACCCATAAATTCCTCTGGGCGGCGAGCTACCCTCAGATATAGGGGTCGCTCTCTTACCTTTATCCTTATCTTTTCCGAAGATGCCCATGGTCACTAAAAACTCTATAACATATGCTACGAGCGTACAGTGCCGACTATTTACGTTTGTTTTGATTGTCGTGTGTGCTGCTCAGACCACAGAGCCCAGACAACTTTGAAGAAGGCTTTTGCTCTCTATAGTCAACAACTACACCAATCAAGCTCGTACTTCGTAATTATGGGTTTCTCAGTGTCGGAGGAATGGGGATACAAATACAGAACGGATCCAAACTCTTGTTTTTGTTGGATCGGAATTGACTGATTTGGTCATAATCCAAAATTGTTCAATTAATAGAAGGCTGGGCCAAATACATATACATAGATAAAAATATATTTTCTTAGGACTACAAACATAGCCTTCTTCTAAATTTTACAGATAACTTTTTGAGCAAAATATAAAATAAAATAAGACATTTCAGCCTTTCAGGCTCGAAATTGGAACAACCGCTCGAGCCGTCAAATATATATAGTAATAAAAGACAATTTGAATTTTGGAGTCGGAGATAAGACATTTTATATAAATAGCCATTTTCCTCTTTATATTGTTAAAATTATATGTCCACAAACTCCACATCAATATTATAATAATAAAAAGACCATACAAAAACTCAGACTATCGTCAGAGCTTCAGCGCCTTCAGAAGCAATTCAGCCTTCAGAGTTCAGACCTGCGAGTCTGTGACTGTGAGTCTCAGAGACTCAAGACTTATTAAATAAATATATTTAGTCTCAGACTCTCAACAAACTTGACTAAAGTATCAACACTCAGCTGTGGAATCACATTTGTGTTTTTATATATAATTTTTAGAAAAAAACAAGCTCAAATATCATGTCTCTCTACACAGTAGAAGGCTCTATGAAAAGTAAAACAATTTTTTTAAATAAGTAGCTGTGCTCTCAATGCTCTGACAGTATTTTGTTTTTGTTTATCAATCTGTCAAAACAAAGTGTCGTGGCATATTTTTAGCCTTCTTTTGACAGTGTATTTTTCAGAAGGCTATGTCGCTATGGTCGTGGTGGAAATTAAAAATATAACTTAAATAAAAAAATAAGGTGACACCACACTGACCACAGTTCGTTTTTCGGGGTTTTTAAAAAAAAAACAAACCGTTTTGAAAAAATCCGGGGGGGGGGTTTAATAGTTTTATTTCGCGTTAAAAGTGTACTCGGCGTATCCTTTTTTAACGTTAAAACGTATAATATATATATATACATATGTATGCATGTATGCATGTATGCATATATACATATATATATATATATATATATATATATATATATATATCTATACCCATGCTAGTAGTAAACAGTATCACTCACTCTCTAAGTATCTTAGTGCTATCACACCATCTATATATATATATATATATGAGTGTGAGTGTGAGTGTGAGTGTGTGAGTGTGTGTGTGTGTGTGACAGTATATATATATATATATATATATCCATCCATGTCCAACGTTTACTGCGTGACGTTAGGGCTAACCTCATTACGCTTTCTATACTGAATATAAGTTGAACGGAAACTATAAAGGCTTTAACGTTTTTCATAGCCACCTGAAAACCGTTTTGGAGATTTTAAAAACAAACAAAAAACAGTCAACAAAAAACAGTCAACAAAAAACAGTCAACCTTGATATTTATACCTATTTCTGTCGAAATGGACTATAATGGGCTAAAGAGGTCATAGGTTAGTACTAGAATATAGGACAGTCTTCGTGTTAACCCTGCTATATGCACCCTGTATATTTACATAGGATTATGTACAGTACAAAAGGGTTTTATTGACGGCGGTGTTTTAACGGGACCCGGCTTGACGTTTAGCGTTAGGGTATAAAACACGTGTATGTAAATAGAAAGCAAGCTTACAACGAGAACTTGTTTAAAATGAAGCAGTGTCGATACAACTGAAGGGGGAAGTACCTGATTGAGAACACTCCTGTATAGTATAGCCTGTGGTCCTGATTAATACATCATGGTCGTAGAATTCAGTCATCACATTGCTGGCCAAATCGGCAGTATATTTCGAGAAGCCTATGCTATTGAAACTCCAACGGAAGGGTTCGCCGCAACAGATGTGGTACGTCTCTTTGATAAGTCAATGTAGCTTAGCGTATGTATATATTCTATCTCACACGCGCACACACACACACACACACATACACCCACACACACACACACATACACACACACACACACACAAACAAACACCACAC
>NW_014036061.1:0-2436 GCF_001186125.1 Sphaeroforma arctica JP610 | reverse complement strand
TAGCTGGAGCGTACTGTGTTTAGAATGAGACGGTATCATCAAAATAGCTGGAGTGTACTGTGTTTAGAATGAGAGGGTAACATCCAAATAGCTGGGGTGCGCTGTGTTTAGAATGAGAGGGTAACATCCAAATAGCTGGGGTGCGCTGTGTTGAGGAGAATGAAGGACGATATAAAACGCACAGATTCGCCAAGTAGCGAACATCCCGAGCGATGTACATCGCAAATCCCACCGCCTGTCGGCATAGGCATTGAAGTCTTTGCAGTAGTATCATGTGACTATCGACGGTTGGAGACTTGCTATAGGGTTTTATTATTTATGAGAATGTGACTCAATACGGAGATACAACGAAACCACCATCCTATACACACACAACGGAAACCCAACGGCAATAAAAAAAACCTAAATGCACAGAACGAACATCCCAACAGCTCTATCGGTATGCAAGCGCGTGACTATATAATACGGAGATACAACTAAAGCACCATCCTATACACACTCAACGGAAACCCAACGGCAATAAAAAAAACCTAAATACACACAACGCACACCCCAACAGCTCTATCGGTATGCATGCGCATGGCTATATACAATACAACTATCGTCTTTGCGCAGTCGCCTACAAAGACCAAACCACCACAACTTTCCGAACACATCAATGTGTGTAGACTACAATAGTCGCTTGGCAACTACCTGGAAGTTCAAAACCAATAAAAACAGGGGTAGATACATCGGTGATCAAACTAGAACCACACCGGTCATGCAAGTGCGCCTGTCTGGCAATTTACTGCTACCCCACAAGGACATACATCAGTGCTGCAAATAGACAAGTACACGCATAGGTATTACAGCGAGAGCCCACACCTGTCGTTTCAGTGTGACAGCTGACGGTTGGCACTTTGAGCAGATGCCCTCAGGCCACGGAGGGTGTGTGGTACAGCCTGTCTTGATCCGCAGCGAGGTGTCTGACAGTGACACGTGCTTGTCCTTCTTCATCCCCCCCGATTGCTTGCGTAGAAAGGCGTGGAAGGACATGTGTTTCTGTGTGCGGACGTACGGAGTGGTCGGTTGGTAATACACTCAGATATTGTATCGGGGCAGTGATGATAGGGTACGCTAGTATTTAAATATCAGACGAGAGTACAAAGTGATCGGCAATACACTGAGATATTGCATCAGGGCAGTGATGATAGGGTATGTTAGTATTTTAATATCAAAGCATGCTAGTATGTTTGTTGGCGTGTGGGGTACGCGACAGAGCGTGTGTGTCCTGCTGTATAGCCCCCCCACCTACTTGTGCCGAATGGCGTGGGGAAACATGCGCCTCTGTGCCAATACTAGAGTGAGCCATACCAATAAGGTTTCGAACGAAACGTATGCAGTTTGTATTTCTCTTACTGTAGAGAGTGTAGCTATCATTCAAAGCATCAGTATGCTTGTCAGCCAGACGTGCCTGTGCTGTTTCAGATGCTCTGATTGCCTTGCTCAGAAAGACGTGGAACTACATCGCGTTTTGTGCCAACGCAGATGGAATAGGAGGGACACACCTTGTACGAAAGTGCCAAGTATGCAACTCTGTACCGTAGGACGGGCGTCTATCGATCATTGGATCATACTTTGTTCTACAAGATCATTGGATCATACCTTGTACTACAATCCTCAGATAGAGTTCAGTGTCTCGCAATGTGCATGAATGTACCAGTCTCTTAGATAACCAAAAGTACCCGTAAACACCTTCCATGAACTTCAGACACAAATGCTACAAGAACGCGCTCGTACCCAGCACACACACACGTACAGGCAACCCGCTACACATACACACACACACAAAACAACACACACAACACACACACACACACACACACACACACGCACACACACACACACACACGCACACACACACACACACATATATATATATATACATATATATATGTACAGCCTATCCGCTACAGATACAGACATACAATATTATTTTCTTTCAGATAGTTCTCGTCCCATGCATCTAGAGCCCGGCAGTGATCGCACATGCCACGTGGCCCGTGCGAACACATGGTCTTGTCCCGTTTTCTGGTGATGAGGCCGTTCTGTTTCCTGATGATTTGGTCCACTTTGTCCTCAATCACCGCGGCACGCTCTACCTTTGCTCCTTGAGTAGGAACCGCACTTCCATTGGTATTGCTGTCATTGTTGTCTGTGGCACTTGAGCGGCCTACGTTAGGAATGATACATGATATGTCGTACAGTGAGAAAAGCTTATGTGAAGTAGGCTACGGTAGGGAAGATGCATGACATGTGATACTGTGAGAAAGCTTATGTAAATTATTCACACACAAATATGAATATCGTGAAGTGGATTCATGCAGGACGGGATGTTTAAAAGTGCGGCCTCGCCATACAAACACTTATTATACACACACACACACATATATATAT
>NW_014036062.1:0-2439 GCF_001186125.1 Sphaeroforma arctica JP610 | reverse complement strand
CATTACATACTGAAACGTATCATTGCTGTCGATTTTTAACTGAGGGCGTCAGGGTGGTGTGACGGACAGGGCGGCCTGAGAGTGTAGATACTCTCTCTAAAGAGAGCAGGCTGAGAGTCTGAGACTCGGAGAGAATGACTGATGATATATTTATAGGAAAAAACAATAAGGTATACGGGCTTGTCCGTTCTCCCTTAAATTTTACTACTTCTCTCTCTACTCTACTCTAGAGAGAGTAGAGAGAGAGAGAGAGAGAGTCAAGGGAGGTTTTAAATTTTTAAAAAGTGGTCATATTTGTATATAAATACATAGCTTTCGTCTTGTGTATAATATTGTTTTACACAAAACAAAACAAAAAATAAAGGGCTATTTAGATTTTAGACGTAGTACCGTAGTGGTACTGTTTATGTATATTTAGATTTTTTTCTCATAAATATCTTTTGTCAATACATATAAAACAGAAAAATTGAATCTCGACTCCTGTCTCCTGGTCTCAGGACCCTGGAGTCCTGAGTCACCTGAGAGGCTGAGTCACCTGAGTCATGATGACTCGTAAGTCATGACTCATGAGTGATGAGTGACATACTGAGGAGGTTTGTTTTATTGTTTTTCAAAACATATAATTTCGGGTTTTGGTTTTTAAAAATGTGTTTTTAAAATAAATAAAAGGACTTTTGCTTGAGATTGATTTCAGGGTTAAAAATTCAGTCCACAATTCCACATCGTGAAACAGAGAGAGAGACAACTCATATTTAGCCTTCTGAAAATTGAACACAGCTAAATAAATAAATATAAATAACTTCACACTACAGCGCACACTGCACAGATGCTTGGACTATGTCCGTGAAGCTCATGAACAATATATATATATATTTCAAAAATATTTCACCAACTAATAACTACAAATTTGTAAATAACTGACCATTAATATAGATCATAATACGGGAACAATTTCAAATATACGTTGTCACATCATGAATTCGAAAGATGGCAAGCATGCCGAGTCACTCGGGTCATCTACGCGTCAACCAGGATACAACCCAGCCTACCCTCCTCCTAATCCGACACACACCCTACCCCCACCTGAATATCCCGGAGTTGGTAGCGTACAAAGTGGGACGAGTAGTAGCGGTAAACATAACCATGAACAGAGCAATGTAGATGCCGCATCTAATCGCCATAACCAGGAGAGTTATAGTGAGCCTCAGCAGTACCCACCTCATGTACGGCCGGTTCCCTATCCATCTGTGCCAGGAGCGCATCAGCACACACAACTACGATCACAACAACAAATGCCACAGAGGTCGCAAAGTGAACCGCAACAAGCACAACAAGAACAACAACCACCACCACCACCACAACAACAACAACAACCGAAAGTATCTGCACAAGCGGAGAATACGACATCTAATGTCAATCAAACACACTCAGCCCCGGCTATAAACGGGGCATATCCCACCTATATCAATCAGCAACCACATATACAAGATATTAGTGTGACATATGTGAAGGAATCCGTGGGGTACTCACCTCAGGCTCTTTTTTGTCCGAAGTGTGGTAAGGCAGTTGCCAGTAAGGTCAAGATGGAGAATGGGTGCTGTACGTACGCGTGTGCATTTGCGCTGTGCTTCGTCTGCTGTTGCTGCCTCGCCTTCTGTTTTCCGTGGACAAAAGATGCGTATCATAAGTGTCCGTATTGTAAGTCCAGGCTAGGGTCGAAAGCTCGGGTGCTATAAAAGGGGGTGAAACATGATCTCAATGAGCACTCACGTGGATGTTTGGACAGTAAATCGGTTTTGTGTACAGCGAAATATCTAAAATTTAGAGATGGACGCAGATTGGAGATTGGAGCACTGTATAGAACTATGGTATCTGGAAGGAAGTGTTTCTTAACAGCTAGTATGCACAAGTCAATTAATGAACAGTATTAGGCAATTATACAGTAAAAGTACGAAGTTTTCATAGATTTGAGTATCTGAGTCGTACGAAATACTGGTGTACAAGGTGTGAATGCGTTTTCTGTGAAGAACATTTAAAATTGTAAGTGAGTTTTTATTCACTAGAACGGACGAGATAATTCGTTATGATTTGCCGGGGTCCAAGTCTAATGATGCAAATCACGAGTACTTAGTAGTGGGTGGGTTAAAGCTTGCTGTGATTGAGATATGCTTGACGAGGTACGTGTGTCAGGTAAGTATATCAAAGTATGTATTGTATTTGCAATATTCTTTATATTTTAAAGTATGTTTAGTATATACATTGTTCTTCATATATACGTATATATGGAAGTATATATTTATCTATGTATATATATTAAAATGGATATATATATATATCTATATATATATATCTATATATATATACATAAAAATAGGTATATTTGTATATGTTATATATATTATATAAATATATATATATACATATATACATATATATATG
>NW_014036063.1:0-2441 GCF_001186125.1 Sphaeroforma arctica JP610 | reverse complement strand
CAGGGTTTCATAAAAAACGCACACTGAAGATATGAAATAATGAACAGCAAACAACATTTCAGTTCGTTGATTCGATATTTTGCGGTGTCTGCATGAGGAGCCTGCCCTGTTCCATATAGTTTCTCAGATCAGGGTTTCATAAAAAACGCACACATGTTGGATAGAGATCGCAATTTTAGACTACTAAACTAATAAACGAGCCTATTGTCTTGTGTTAGGTAAGTGTAGTACATTGCTCAAAAATAATATACTACACTATTCCATCTTCCTGGTATATATGTTCAGTCTCTCACTATGATCTAAGAATTATTGCCAGATATTCACCCTATTGCGACTGCGGTTACCACTTTATTAAGGTCTGTCATGTTGATGGAAGCATTCAGCCGTGCTGTGAACACAACACCTGGTTGTTGTTCACTGACGTAAACCTTAGAACCCAAATAGTATCCTGTCCAATCACCTTTAAAAAAAACATAAAAAACAAAAAAATTTCATGTGTGCATAGAAAGGCCGCAGCCCTCTGAAATGTTCTTCTATTTATATATGACGAAGTATACTTTCATAGTGCAATGAGTATACTTGTGAACGATAAGAAACTCAGTATATAGGACATAATATCTAGCAGAGTCTGCTATCTTTGACTAACATCGTAAGTTCTTATCAGCCCTAGAATTGCCGTTTGTTGAAGCGCTACTAAATTCAGTATGAGATCATCTATGTAGACCATAGCAGAATCAATATGAACATTACCCAGTCGGTTTTATCCACGCACTGTGGAGAGAGGCAAGCCATCATAACTCTCTAGTCCGTTCGACTTCTTGAAAGCTGTTTTGAGTATAAAGTATCATCCCATACTCTACCAATATCTACTACTAGTAGAACTGTCTTTTAGTGCTCGAGGTTCATGTCGTGTTCGATTTCTTTTCTCTATATCTATCCCAGATGCAAGACACTGAAGGTGTGCCCTGCGAGCTATGTGGGGTTATGTTTCCGTCGCGAAACAAGATGTTTAAACACATCCGGGACAGGAGCAACACTTGCGGTTCTATATCCACTGGTGATGAGGTGGGAGTCCCTTACGGTACTCATGGTCCCAGGTATGTATTGCTTGCTTGATATAGTTTTTGTATTGCAATCTAGTGTATAGCTGTTCAGATTATATTACAATAATAGATAGCGCTGTGGTTCTTACGCCCCCTTTATACAGTGTGTGAATTCTCCGTATCTGGATGTACATTCTCATGGTTTAGAAATTCGAAACCAATTTTGAACGGTCCCACTAGGCCTAGTATGGTGCCACTGAATATTTGCATCGTCTGATCCAGACTATCACAGTATTCTAGCGCGCGGTGCACACAATCCTATTGTTAGGCGATGTGTGGTAGTAGCAAAAGAAAACATACTAATATAATGGCGCTCACGGGATACACTGCTTCGGCCATATGGCTTACTGTACATGCCGACGTGTGTATATATTATCTGATACATCAAAAGTATTTTTCATTATCGTTATTTTTTTATGATCCTGGCAAATTGGCATTTTCAGCATAAATACGATGATTTGTGTTTGTTTTGTAATATGTTCATATGGTCTACGAAGGACAGTCGCAACCATAACTAGTGCAGGGCTATGTATGCTCGTCAATATGCGTGTATACGTTGTGTTGTATGTGTGCCCTGAGACAATTATATTTGTGATTTGGATAGCGTGTGTGTATCTGGGATATGGTTTGTGCATTAATATGTGCGCGTTTGATGTGGGTTGTATGTAGTGTGGTGATGGTGTCTGCATCAATAAATATGCGTATGCGGCTGATGATATTGCCCTATCAAGGGATGTGTATTTTATGCTGCCTATGAAGCGGTGTCTGCGTGTCTGAGAGTAAGTATTTTTTTGTGTGTGTAGTGTGTCATGAATACTACTACAGATGTATGCCGTATGTAAATATTCTGAAGTAAGGTAAGAAAGTAAGCCCTTCAAGGGGTGATTAAACTATATCTTCGAAACTCAGAAAATGATTTCAAAATAATGCCTAAATTTGTGCGTGAAGCTGAATTTCAATCCTGTCTTCGGATTCGATTTTGCAGCAAAAGTGATGAGAAAAGGGATAAATTGGCCGCATTGGAAGACCACAGGAAGCAGTCACAGGTACGTAACAATCAAACTTTTGGGTTGCGATTGATACATCAGCGTAAGCTCCAAATAATTAGCACACATTTAGGATATTATTTTAAACAATTTAGAAGGGGTTCATTTCGTTGATATATTATGACCCTATTGTGCATTTCGTATGCCAAAATGAGCTAACTGTTCTCGTGTGCTACGCAGGGAATAGAAGCAGAGCCGCTGGCTACTAAACTACCACCTAAGAAGCGTGCTAAGAAAGCGCCCAGGAATAGAACGCTGGATTTCACAAGGTTGGTATTTGTATTATATACAG
>NW_014036064.1:0-2443 GCF_001186125.1 Sphaeroforma arctica JP610 | reverse complement strand
ATATATGAATAATAATCTTTTGCGTATGTGAGTGGATGGCATACGCATTCAGGAAAATTGCACATACTCCCAGGCAAACATACTTCTGTTTAATATCTGGAGCTTATGTGTACATACTTGTATTCATAGTCTTGCATAAACCTGCACGCTTTATTTTGTCAATATGCGTATCGTCTCCTTGTACCACAGTCAAGCCTAGCGGAGAAACAGGAGGACTCACGTCAGTGCGTGTGGGAGACTTTGGCGACGGACTGTTTGGCATTGCGCGCCTCAACGACACAGCCAGTCGACCGACATCACCACAGGGACCCACATCTGTACAGAAACTGTCAGAGGTAGGTATACACGAGTCATGAGTCATCGATGAGTCATCGTGTTGGATCCGTTTGTACACTGCTCGTGGTAGGTGTACAGCGAGCGTCTAATTCCTCGAAATCCGAAGGCGCTTTCCTTAATGTACAAACCTTCGGGTTTACCTAATAATGTACAAACATTCGGGTTTACCTAATAATGTACAAACATTAGGGTTTTCCTAATAATGTACAAACATTCGGGTTTACCAAGTACAAACACTAGGGTTTACCTAATGATGTATAATCATTTGGTTTTATCTAACAATGTACAGACAATATGGTTTTCATAATAATGTACAAACATTAGGGTGTACCTATTAACATACAAACATTGGGGTTTACCTAAGAGTCGCATGCATGTAAAGCGATATACCGCCTTTGAGAAAATAAGGAACATCATTGTTAATTTGTGTTTATGAACCGTTGACTTGGTTTCTTCCTTCAGGTTGAGATGAGTATGGCGTTTGGCTTCGAATTCGATAAACCAGGACCAGCCGATTTGCGCGATAGTTTACGAGCGAGGTTAAAACCTGATGGTGCGTGTTTGGATGTTATATGTCCGATTATGTATTTCAATCCAATGAGTCCGATTTTATATCTCAGGGCAATAGGTCCGATTCATATCTAGGGGCAATAAGTCCGATATTATAATTTAGTGCAATACGTCCTATTTTACATCTCAGTCCGTTCGATTTATATCTCAGGGCAATATGTCCGATTTTACATCTCAGTCCGTTCGATTTATATCTCAGGGCAATATGTCCGATATTATATTTCAGGGCAATATGTCCGATTTTATGTCTCAGGGCAATATGCCCGATTTTATATCTCTGGGCAATAAGTCCGATTTTATAACTCAGGGCAATATGTCCGATTTATATATAAGGTCAATAAGTCCAATATTATAATTCAGGACAATAATTCTGATTTCTCAGGGCTATGTGTCCGATTTATATCTAAGGGCAATATGTCCAATATTATAATTCAGGGTAATAAGTTCGATTTTATATCTCAGGGCAATAAGTACGATTTTATATCTAAGGGCAATATGTCCAATATTATAATTCAGGGTAATAAGTTCGATTTTATATCTCAGGGCAATAAGTTCGATTTTATATCTCAGGGCATATATTGTCAGGCATGTACAATGGTTTGTTCTTACTGTGTGCTCGTATTATGGCTCTGACTATATTGAATACTGTGTATTATATGGCTCAGTCCTACGATTGTAAATTACCTTACACATTGTCATACGGTTGTATATTATATGACTCATTGTCCTACGGTTGCAAATTATATAACACATTGTCATACGGTTGTATATTATATGACTCATTGTCCTACAGTTGTATATTATATAACACATTGTCATATGGTTGTATATTATATGACTCATTGTCGTACGGTTGTATATTATATGACACGTTGTCATACGGTTGTATATTATATGACTCATTGTCCTACGGTTGTATATTATATGACTCATTGTCATACGGTTGTATATTATATGACTCATTGTCCTACGGTTGTATATTATATAACACGTTGTCATACGGTTGTATATTATATGACTCATTGTCCTACGGTTGTATATTATATGACTCATTGTCATACGGTTGTATATTATATGACTCATTGTCCTACGGTTGTATATTATATAACACATTGTCCTACGGTTGTATATTATATGACTCATTGTCATACGGTTGTACATTAGAACCATTTTCTTACGGTTATAATTATATAACTCATTGTCATACCGTTTTCGCTTCCGTGTGGTTTATATATTTTCTCATTCGGTTCGCTGATGCCGGTCTACAGAACTGCATCTACTGATGAATCTGGTAGAACCAGTGCGCAATCTATATTTAGACAAATGGATGGGACTTACATCAGGTATGACGTGTGAGCGATGGAGTTATGCATGGCTAATGAAAGAGTGCTACAAGCGTTGTGTATTCATATAAACACACAGACATGTGCACACACACACACGCATATATATATATATATATATATATATATATATGTATATATATAATAATAATATATATATATATATATATATATTATTATTATATTATATATTA
>NW_014036065.1:0-2443 GCF_001186125.1 Sphaeroforma arctica JP610 | reverse complement strand
ATATATATATACACATATATATATACACATATATATATATATATATATATATATATATATATATATATATATATATATATATATATATATATATATATATGTGTGTGTGTATATATATGCATATATATATATATACATATATATATATATATATATATATATATATATATAAATATATATCTATAAATAGATATATATATATAGATATAAATAGATATATATAGATGTATATATACATATATACATATATATATATATATATATATATGCAATATCCCACTAAATAGAGGCAATTGCATACCAGAGACTCGTGATGCTGGGAGAGGGCAGCACGTATTTGCGGTCCAGGCACAGGAATATACTATTTATCAGCATCTGCACATCAGATAAAAAGGGCACGGTACCACTGTAAGTGGCTAATAAAGTATCATGTCGGTGGCGTTGTAACAATTTTCGTGGTTTAACAGCATTGGCAGAGGTCATCAGCGTCATATGACCCAATTCGAGGACTATGCGTCCAGATACTTAAGAGTAGTTTTGGCAGTGTGGCCCATTGAACATACCATGTGGTGCGTGTGCGTGGCCCAGCACTTGTCGATCACCTGCAGCAGAGTTTCCGACTGCTCAGTTTGCGACACCAACGCTTTTGCGACATCCCCAACATGTGTCACCACTTCACTACAGACCTGCCAGTGTAGGATATGTGTCTTTGTATGAAATTACGACCGCACACTTTGCAACACTAGAGCGTTTGCGATATGACCAACTTGCGCTATGATTCCAATACTTCCGTCGGTGCGCTCGTATCGAAATGCCTATGTGGCAATACATAAAAGGTAGCAATAGAATAAAGCGACAGAGACAACGTGACAATATGACAATATGAAACTGTATCAGTGTATCGGCGCTTGAGCAATTCGAAGTCCCAGTGGGCTGTGGCAACCCCACATACATACCTCAACTGCGTCGGTTGCACAGTCAGTCTGCATGCTACGGATGGCACTCTGTTCTGAAACTCGTACGTATACTGCTAAACTGCTGATAACAACATAACACACGCTATGCACCAATGAAATACTACGTGCACGTGCTAGACGTTGTCTGCACCACTGCAATACCATGCACCATCCCAGACACCTGCAAATCCACAACGACAACGGCTGCTATTGCATGCATACACGCACTGTCCTACGTTTCACACCGTGGCCGGGCATGCACAAGTCAGCGGGGAGGCACGGTATGAATCACACAGCCTGGCAGCCGTATCGGCATAGAACATAGCAATGGTATACGGACAGATAGAGATCACGCGCATGACAGGGTAGATGAAAAACATACCATTTTGTAAACTCCCTTCCCCCTCTGCGCCGTGCACAGTGCTTCCACGATACCATAAAGTTCCTCTAGCGTCTTCTTAGCGGGCTGAGAATCGCAGTTGTAGAGACGTTCCGTTAAAAGTGCCAAGATATACTCTACAGGAGAAACGACACAGTCAAGGCCACCAGCACACATAATATCATCACCGTCCATCATCAACCAGATTCACATAGCTGGGTGCATACATCAGCACACTACACCGATGCACACTAGCACGCTACCATAATGCAGGACCGTACTCTAGATGCATGCCCCTTCTTCAAGACGCTGGATATGTACTATTATCATATGTAGCTGTGCGTTGTGCAGTGATGAATGCTCCGCGGACGACCGCACAAACACCTTTACCTATCACACTGAAATAGTGTATGAATATGTAAATAGCATGCTGACGAGCATTTGAGCTGCAGCACTATTCAAATGCGCGAGGCAAAGATGAGGAGGCTATACCCCTTGCTAACCCGTCACAGCTTTGCGTGGTAGATATGCACATTTACGAATACGTATCTGACTGACATGAGGGTAGGTGTGCCATTTGAGCACGCGGTCAGTAAGCAAGTACGCATATTTGTATGGGGACCACGGGCACCCTGGATTCAACTAGAACTCCCCTATACCATGATTTGGCTGCTATGAATGTGTGAGCCAGTCAGTGGCTAACATGGATACCCACCCTCAGTAATACACGTAGCAGATACACTTACCTTAGACTTGTAAACTGCCTGTACGGCTTCTTTCAGAAATTCTAGACCTTCTTCTTCATAGTCTTTTGGCAATGTAACGGTTCCGGGCGCTAATAAGAAATATATGTACACGTGCAATCAGCAGGAGTAGAAGAATGTGCTTTACCATGTATTTATACATATACGCACACGCAAAGACACCAAAAGAAAGAAAAGAAAACAACACATAAGAAAATACAAACATACACAAGCAGACACACAGACGTCATATATATATATATACATACAATATATATATATACATATATATATATATATGCATACATACATACATACATACATACACACATACATACATACATTCATAAATGTATATATATATA
>NW_014036066.1:0-2444 GCF_001186125.1 Sphaeroforma arctica JP610 | reverse complement strand
TATATTGTGTGTGTGTGTAGTAGTATAATATATATTATATATATATATATATATATATATATATATATATATATATATTATATATATATATATATATATATATATTATATATATATATATATATATATATATATATATTGTATTATCGTAATATCTCCGTATGAATAATGGTTAAAGAACTTGCTTCTACGGGGATATCAAAAAACTGTAAACTATTAGCAACTAGTCCCCTTGTTCCCAGAATTCTATAGCGCTGCGACAGGTTTGTGTTGATATGCGATTGCCGTGCATCTGCTGAGGCCCTGAAGAATTTCATATATTGAGGTGTTTGAAGCAGTGCAATGATAAAGCAATCAGCACCAATTATGCCTTTCTTGTAGTATTTGACAGTTTACCTTATACTCGCTGTGATTATTGGCGTTAGTTAAGATCGATGCCATAGAAGGTTTACTATTCTACGATTGACCTCGCAGGTGTGTAGCAGCTCAAATACGTACGAAATGTATGTACGCAGGTGTACGTACTACCGATTTCCATAACAATTAGCCAACAATTGACTATGAGTGCCCCTTCATAGGCGTCTCTATATTTATTGACGAGGTTGTAGTATTCATTGTGTGTGTTCGTACGTTCAGCTACCAAGACAAGACCGTGGAAGAGTATGAGAACGAAGTCGAATACACTATGGATGAAGAGGACTGGGTATGGCTGGAACAGTGCGTCAATAGCACGCGCAAAAAGAAGGAAAAGGTATGATGGGCTGTCTGCAGATTGTTTGTATTCACAAGCAGATGCATGAGTGTAAGTAGATTTATGGGAAGGTAAAATTTGACTATAAGTCTCATTAAAAATGTTTTATGCGGATTCGTGTTTCGTACTTAGGATCGATTTTACTAATTCGTTTACAACGGCCCCATACAGTTACAGCCTAGTGATGTACGCTTGCGACATCTGAAAGTTAGCCTACACAATCCCATTCCCACACATAGTTGTGAGGTGGATACATATGAGTCATATTAGCCAAAGTATACATATGGTTTTGGTGCATCAGCTTAGCCAGCAATAAATCACCACACACTTCGTATAATCTATCTGATTCATTGCCCTATACATAAAGTAAATAGGTTCAAACATCAGAATGCGACAGATCATAAACCAGGCTTCGGTGTTACGTTCCGCTCGTTTTTTTTAAATATATGTGATAATCCCCTTGCACGCAGGTGTCTGATGTAATCTTCGAGGCGTGTATGGATCGTCTGGAGAAGTTCAGCTACCGCAACAACCACGAAGATGCACTGCACGTGGATGACGAAGCAGTGTGTGTTATCTGCCAAGACGGTGACACAGAGGCCGGCAACGCTATACTCTTCTGCGACTACTGTAACATACCTGTATGTAGCCCTGTATGGATGCGTGAACACCTTGACCACCAGAACACGCATGTATGAAGTTATTCAATGTACATGTGTGTATACACCCTTTTGGTATTTATTTAAGTTTGTCCGTGTGTAGATATATGAAGTCGCATTGCAGGTGTCGATCCGGTGTGTGCTGTCTGCCAACACCATGACACGGACACAGGTCACGCTATACTCTACTGTGGCTATTGGACTTACCTAAATGAACTCATGTCAGGATATGTAAGCCCCGGGAACACAGTCAAATCTGGAGCTTTTGTCTGGGCGAATGAACTTCCCTGTAAATGTATCTATATGACCTGTGTGTCTGTGTCCGTAAAGACACACTTTAAGGGGACGACAAAGCAGATTGCTGTATCAGCCAAGTGGATTTTAATTAATGTGTTCGAATCGTGTTTCTGAGTTCCTTCTCAGTTTTTTTTGCCGCCATGATGCCGTATTTACATATAGTGACAATTGTTTTTTAGGCTATCGACTCCAAATATCTGCTTGTATGTCTACGCCTACGAGACGATGAATACACACATACAAACCGATACTAAGGACTAGTGACAGCGGTGCATAAGGCACACTGTCAGACGATTTCACATCTTCACAAAGCACATGATATTATCATCATGCATGCCCACGCGCACGCTCCAGGTGTATCAGGACTGGTACTGATCTGCGTTGTGCCACCAATTCTCCACACACACTATACTTGCATATTGTACGTGTTCATTGGCTGCTATACACACACACACACACTACATGTACATCACTTTTACTATGCGATTGAACTTGTTCCTGCGGGTGCACAACTAATACACCCGACAAAATTCTCCCGTGTGGTACCCAGGCAGGTGCGCTCGAATTACCTACCCCTCTCATCCAAAAGATACATTATGCATGCATATGACTTACTCCCTTACTAATCTTACGTAAGTGTATACATACATTATTAGAATATATATCTATATATATATATATATATATATATATTATATATATATGTGTGTGTGTGTGCGTGTGTGTGTGTCGTGTGTG
>NW_014036067.1:0-2444 GCF_001186125.1 Sphaeroforma arctica JP610 | reverse complement strand
GAACGTGATCAAGTGTCGTATCGTCATGCGTAATTATATAGAAATCTAATATTCATATCATTATTAAAACAATGAAGTAAAGGAATGCCTGAACGAGGTTGGGGTTCGCCAAATCGAATCGGGTTGCCCCTACCTCGTGCGAATGTCGGTGGTTAAGAGTTTAATAACTCCGAACCCCCCCCCCCCCCCCCTCCGTTCGTACGGCACTTACCTGTCTTACCTGTACGTCGATACATTCTTATATCTCATGGTTGTAACTCGTCTTATTATATCAACTGATTTCTATTACTTGTTACATCGTTACACTACCCATGATTTCTATTACTTGTTACATCGTTACACTACCCATGATTTCTATTACTTGTTACATCGTTACACTACCCACCTTTGAAATCTCGCTGGCCTGTAGTTCACGATGTACTGCCTTCGTCTGATCCGACTCGTCTTCATCCATGTCGTGCTCTGTGTGGCTATATGTGTGTCTCAACTACTAGTTGGTGCCCATCGTGTGAGAGTTATGGACACTGTGTTGTCGCCACGTCTTTGTGCATCACGCTATGACGTGTCCGCCAACCCATCTTCTAAATATGTGCACTGTTTCTCCATGTATTTCTATACCTTATAGTTATATACGTAGCCTTTTGTAGACATCTCTTTCTGTTCTGTAGATGTATCTATTATGTTTATCCTTCTCATTACCCTCAGGGTCGGTACGTCCTTGTGTAGCTAAGGCCCGTTTCTGATGACCATGTTATATAAATTGTCATGGCGGGTATAATAACGCCTAGACGTGTGTGACCTATTCGTGTGCAAATCCTGTACTCATGACCATGTTTATCTATACTTGTATGGAAACTGGTATGACAACAAGTGGTTTTACACATATACACAATATAACTTGCCCAATCTAACATAGATTGTGTATCACAAGCTCGCGGACGAGTGTCATAGCCTTAAACCCTATCACCCGTCCCATGTCCATATTCTTGTCACAATTTATGCCATGTTATATAGAAATTTTTAACTAATTCATTCCAGCCTGTTTATCGATACCATAACATGTGTCTACGTGTGTGCTCTTGTCATGACTTCCACTATATTACATATAGTGTATACAATTCTTGGACTAGTCTGTTACGCATGTCCGTCTCAAATGCGCTTGTGAACACACACAACCTGTTACTTCTCTTCACTAGGAACTATTTACACTTGGTTTATCCTTCTCATATCACAACCTGAACCCCCATTTGTGTTCTATTTGTTATTCCTATGTAATACTTTGTACTCAGTATACACAACCAAAATTGTCTAAATCATTTGTACCAAATTTGATACTTAACTTATGTGTTGGTCTGGCACTCACCCTATTTTGTCTGTGCAGACGCTGGGTAATACTTGTGTTGTTGAAATGCCAAAAATGGGTATCTTGAACTAATGCTCCCCACTATTCCAGGAATTAATTGTTTGTTATCCTATTTCTTTTCTTTCAGATGATCTATTTAGACGATCTAATTGGACTTGGTGATTTGTTTGAACGACCTAACGTTCTCTATTTTCGTATATTAATACTTACCTATAAAAATATAGAAAATAGAATTAATGAAAATAAAAATACCTAAAATTCTATCCGTAAAAATTGTAGTAAACACGTCAAATACGGTCATAAACCCTACTGAGGCTCAGTGAGCCTCGGTCAGGTATATTTATTAAGTCATCTGACTGTTTACGTGAGTTCCGTAGAGTCTCACCATGTGCGACTCTATGGAACTAAAACCTGCTAAGCAGGTTTATCCTAAACCTAACCAGGTTTATCCTATTAAGGAGTTTTACTATAGTTGTGCTGGATTCAAGCCTTTTCAGAAGTAGAGAATGTCTCTTCTGACTCCATCGATGACTTGAAACAAACACCCTCCTATGCCACAGTTACTAGCATCGTTCATGATTTGAAACGGTACCCCATCAATCGGGTATGCTAGCGTCGCTGAGCAGGCGATGGCTGCTTTGAGTTCTTCCCACTTCTTGATTAGTTCTGGTGTCCATAACATGGACATGTTCTGATTCATTTTTCCCTTCATTAGGTTCCGAAAGTGTTTCGTTGTGTGGGCAAATTTGAGGACATGGTCTCGCATGTAATTTGCTAGTCCCACTGCTTTGTGCAGATCTCTTTTTGTTCTGAGTAGTGGCCAATCTATCATTCTTTTCTGTTTCTCAGGGTCCGCTTTGAGTCCCTGTGTGGTGACTTTCACCCCAAGAATGTTGATCACTTTGACCGCAAAGGCACATATGTTGTGATTTAGTCGGAAGTTTGCGCTATTCAGTCGCTTGATTACTCCACGAACTGTTTTGCGGTGTTCTTCTTCTGTGAGACTCGCAATGACTATGTCATCTACATACACTTGTACTCCTTTGATATCTATGAGCAGATTCGCCATGACTCTCTGGAA
>NW_014036068.1:0-2444 GCF_001186125.1 Sphaeroforma arctica JP610 | reverse complement strand
GTACCCACCCCAATCTCCCACACAACCGCAGAAGTACCCACCCCAGTCTCCCACACAACCGCAGAAGTACCCACCCCAGTCTCCCACACAACCGCAGAAGTACCCACCCCAGTCTCCGACACAACCGCAGAAGTACTCACCCCAATCTCCCACACAACCGCAGAAGTACTCACCCTAATCTCCCACACAACCGCAGAAGTACCCACCCCAATCTCCCACACAACCGCAGAAGTACCCACCCCAATTTCCCACACAACCGCATAAGTACCCACCCCGTACCCAACGGCCTTGCAAGCCGCCCCCCTATAACCACTCAACAATGTCCCGTTTCCCATCGAGCCCTTTGTCTGTCCACTTACCTGTAGTAGTCACTGGAAGCCTTCGCCGGCGACCTCAACGCGCCGGTCCTGTTCTTAGGTGCTGTCGCACCCCCTGCCACCGGAAACGGGCGCTTCAGAGGCCACAGGATCCTCACAGGCAGACCATAGAAGCGCATCTCCTGTCGTACCGATTCCAAGGCAGATGAGGGCAAGGTCCACCTATATACGTCCAGTTTGCACATATGTCAAATACAATCTTCTAGTGGCGTTACAGCCCATTCAGTTCAGTCGGCATAGTGGAGTATGCGAGCGTGTGCGAGGGTTGCACATATACCGTGGGATTTGGACTGATCTACAGCAACACACAGCTTTGATAATCTACAGCGCACCACCGCAAATAGATTCAGCGAACAACTGGGCAGTCATAAATGGGTAGGTCTGATACGTACGAGTAGCAACGTGTTTGCGCGTATACGTTATTTCTGTGACAATTCACAGGTGCAGTAGAGAAACTGCACAGCGGTCAACTCTGGAGCTAGCTAGCATGTATCACGCACTCAGTAATACGGTTACTGCTACGACAAACCAAAGATAACGTTACGTACCACACACTATTGCGATAGTTGTCGCAGACCAGCGCCAGATAATGCTGGTTCGTGCATGGGAGCGTTTTGTATTCAATGCCCACAGTCATATGAAACTGAACAAGTATGTACATGGAAATGTATTGTGACACTTGGTCCGCTATAACAGTAGGACGACTACGTGGTAGGTGCAGTATAAACATTTTGAGGATGTTGGTGAAGTGGCCTTATGATTTGATTAAACTAGGGGACCTACGTGTACATGCAAATGATGTGTGAGGGTTAGGTGTCCTTGCATATTATTCGTATCCATAAAACTGTGTGTGATGGTATGTGAAGTTTTTTCGTGTAGGTGTACGTTTTCGTTCGTCTTTCCATACGACTTACAGTATGGTTCGTGGGAGTTTCCCCTCTGACTGTAACCATGACGCATAGTCCATGACAATCTTTGTCTTTCCAAGTCCCTGCAAAAAGTTAAAGTAGTCGACTTATGGGTCACTGACCTCGTGTTCACTATAGATTGGCAATCCATGTGCGCGTGTTATAGATAAGCTTCCCCAATTAGAAGGCAATATGGCGTGCCTGTGCACCTGCATGGATGGGCTCACGTGCACAGCCCTACGGCACTGTCAACTGATGATACATGAGTTTGACTGACGATACATAAGATAGGCTAAACCCTAAAACCCTAAAACCCATGATACATAAGATAGTTGGGGTAAGTGCACAACCCCTCCATTTGACTGACAGGCATATTTCTGCGCAGGTCCGCATACAACACTGCGTAATAGTACAGAGCCAGATGCTCGGTACACAGCCCAACATACCACGGGCAGGTACAGGAAATTCCCGCGTCGGCCATTCCGATGCTGTGAGATCATTTCGTTGACTGCGTCCTTCTGGTAGCCACGGGTCGAGTTCCTCGAGTCCGTGAAGTTCGGGTACGTGCTTTCTACACGAATACGCAGATGAGATGGGCAAGTGTGAGCGTATTTTATTCACGTGCGCAGAGATGCTTGTTGAGGCAGTGAAGTGTAGAAACAAACGGCAGATAGCTCCGAATCCACGAAGTAGGATGTGTGCTGCATGTTCATTCATGCATTTAGAACCAAAAACTCAGGCGTCCAGGCGGTGAGACGATTTTTCGGGTCCGCGAAAAATGAGATCGAGTTGCGGGTCTCAAAATAAATGTGCGAATATTTGTGCCTTCGAACAAATGGCGATCAACAAACACGGGTGTAATTTCCACCTAGCGTTATTGCCCCCACACGTCCTCCGATAATATAACCGATATCTCAGAAAATTCCATTGACACAACAGTTCCAGATTTCGCCTCAGGTGTAGTAGTGTACACTACATTAGAAACTATATAAGGCTATAGTCTTAATTTGCATGTCCGCCAGCAGTCCAATCCCCCAATATGAATATATTCAGGCACACAGCAAGATCATATATACATATATATATATATATATATATATATATATATATATATATATATATATATATATATATACTACTACACACACACACACACACA
>NW_014036069.1:0-2444 GCF_001186125.1 Sphaeroforma arctica JP610 | reverse complement strand
TATAATATATATACTAACTATATGTTCATTTTTTAGGACACCGTTCGGAGGAGATAGAGCAAGACCTTATCAGTCTGCGACAGGACGTTAACGCTGTGTCGGTTGAGCTGAAATTGAACCTTCGAGTGGAGGACGATTATTTACACGAAATGTAAGTTCCGTACCACCTTGGTGGTAGCTGTGTGCATGTCTGTGCTATTGTAGTACAACGATATATATATATATATATATATTTACATAAGGGTAGTATATACATATATATATATAAGGTAATATATACACAGTATACACTCGCGTTCTGACCCGTTGACCAGATCAGTGGTAGCTGGGTCCATGCCTGTGCCATTCCAATACACCAGTATGTCCGTATTCATACAGGGGTAGTATGAATCCAGTGGACCATTGTATTATATACGAACATGCATACACTTACGTAATGGTAGTACAACGACCTTATTACATTCCCGGGCTTACCTGTGCTATTTGTGGTGGCGCTGATCTACCAGGGTATTGGGTTTGTGTGTTGCAAGGAGTTCGAACTACCTTCGAGGGCATGTGGGTATGTATGGGGGAGTGGATTTACGAACAAACCCGAACAACCCTCTAAATATCTATTAAACAGCACCCACGACAACCGGCCCTCTTTTGGAAGTTGAGGTTCAGGAGTGACTTATAATAGGAGTTAATAACAGCTTGAAGGAACCATATATTGGCTAGAACGGTGTATTGAGATAACCAAGGACAACAGGCTCACGTTACGGGGTTGGAGGTGCAGGAGTGGCATATAGGAGTTAAATGCACTCGTACTATACAACAAGCGTAGCGTGGAAATAGCAGCGAATGGCAAACCTTTACAACCCTATGACATCGGGTCTATCGGGTATCATTGCTACAAGAAACTCTTAAAACCCTTTAACTCCTAATATATCGGATCATTTGCTGTATAGGGTGGTCGTCATCATACAGAGTGAGTGCGCAATCTGCATTGCATTGCGGTTGATAGAACAATGCACTGGTACCACACACATATGTGTATATATATATATATATATATATATATGCCAAATTCACCAACCGTTCTATTTTTACTCAACAATCTATTTATAACGACCAATCAGATGCCGATACGGTGGGAATGAAATGCACTCGATAGCTGCGGTGATGGGCGGCTTAGGCAGTCAGGTATGTTCCTTGTTGCTATGACATCAGTACAATACTTCGGTAAAGTTAGAGATGGCTTGTGTTGTATGCCTAAGTTGGCATCAGTGCATAGTACGACAAGTAGAGACTATCCGTTCCGTTCGCTTCGGTTCGGTACTCAACGTGACCTACTCGAGCCATACACGAGCATTGCACTTATTAAACCCTAAACCCTAAAACTCAATACCGGATAAGTTCTTCGCCATAGTACACTCCTTTGGACGGGATTGTATTGGATTTGATTTCGAATTATTTGAGGTGCGCTTTGTACAGGAACTGACACGCGCACCACCACCACACACATCACACCACACCACACCACAGGAAGCGATCAAGCTCATCACAGGCCAGTTTGTGCCCATAGAGAACACCCTGATATACAATGGCCTAGACAATAAGTGCACTGTACTCAACTGCTGACCCAGCGAGCCGCTCGGTGATACTTGAGCCGTGCTTGAACGGCAGGATTCTGGTTAACTAATTGGGGTTGGTGGCGCCTTGCTACGCTTGCAGGAGCGAATGAGTGACATTTGGCCCGTACTTTACTTAGACTGTACAGTTTATTTAGTTGATGGTGGTTGTAGACGCTTACCCTTGGCTGGCAGAACAACCCGCCAGGCTACTCCGCGTACTCGACGCCAAATATAGCATGGATCAACTCAGTCTAAATATAGATCTGTGTCGAGACTTATCGATTTTGCCACAGATTTTGACTGCGCCAACCCGTCGCCTGCAGATTACACGTCATCCAATAAACACCCGAGCACACACCAATTTCAATCGGAAGAACCCGAACCCGAACACCCGCGTACAATTCCTTCGTTCCGCCCTCCCCAATTACTGCCCCATTTTCTCCCGCAAATCCCCTTTTCTGCCTCATTTTCTTGCACGAATCGCACAATCTGCCCCATTTTTATTTTCCGCAAATCCCACTTCGCTATCGCAGGATAAGCCCTGCGAAGGCCTTGATGCCCTGCACATATTGTCCACTCTCACGTTTGTTCGTGCCTTGCCTGTATCTGTATCTGGTATACATCCAGTGGCGACGAGCCTTGGCTGTCGCATACATTGGCTGATAGCATTCCTGTATTGTGACATAAATTCCATATATATATATACATATATACATACAAATATATATATATATATATATATATATATATATATATATATATATATATATATATATATATATATATATATATATATATATATATATATATATATATATATATATATATATA
>NW_014036070.1:0-2444 GCF_001186125.1 Sphaeroforma arctica JP610 | reverse complement strand
TCTCATGGACGCTCAATCTGTGGTTTTGAGCTGACTGGTTTTACAATATACGACACCAAATAATTTACAACGACAGTCGCACACACATATATACACCCATCACAACACTTATAAGTTATACGGTGTACCCTGCGGAAAAAACATACATTCATTTGTAGGGCTCTGGTCGTTACTCGTGGTATTTAGGGAGTATAAGGGGTTTACTCTGGAGTGGTTTATTTGGAAATGTAAACTGGCTGGTTCAGAAAGCCAGCATAAACTGATAACAAAGTGGACATGGTCTACTTGTTGGATAGAGGAACTATCCGACTTTAGAATATGACATTATAACTTAGAATATTGAAGTATTCTGTAAGTATGTACAAGTGGGTGCAGGTTATGGACCAGGCATGCCTTGAGGATATGTCATCGGAATAACCTGGCTGCACTTTGGGGACAGTGCAAGCAAATGACAAAGTGTGCGCCAAGGACTGTAATGATGAATATGCCATGGGGCATTGGCTGAACTATAGTCCGATTTTAGTATGTTTGTTTGTGTGTGTACAGAACCATGGACAGTATAGATAGCGCGGTGAAGATTGCAAGATAAGATAGTTAATAGTGAGTCTACATCACGTACTATAAACTGTGTAAATAAACGAGGGTTTTACCACCATACTCGGTGGCTTCCTGCGAACTCTGATTGCGCATACTTTTAACTAAAAGCGCACTACAAAAATACGAAGACTCAACTAGATCTGAATCTAGTACAAGCGCACAACGGAAATGGCTACTACAGAAGACGCGGCTAAAAGTCGCCATGGATCTTACAAGGGCGAGTCTAAGTATGGAGCTGGCAGGCACGAGTTTATGGTTGACTGGACGAATGTCAGACAGGTGATCAAGAACAATCATGGCTGGGTGAGCAAGGTATTGAAACAAATTCATCAAGGCTGCGTGATTTAGATGCCATATTGCATCAGAATTTTACTGAAGGTGTCAACTGATTGGTCTGTAGCGTATGCGTTACTGAAGTCTAAAACCATTAAAATGTTGTTGGTCAATTCGGCATCGCAATTGCGTATTGTCGCGGAAGCCATCGAGTCAGACCATGTGCTGAACGTGATGTATCTAAAGAAATTTAAGATGCTTGCCTTCCGAGCGGTATTTTGGACGAATGACTTCACTGGGGGTGCATCGGAACAAGGAATCAAGGATTGGAACTTGTTGGGTCCTGTGGCGGAGGTCGAGGACGGCAAGTCGAAGTCGGATGGTGAAGCTGAAAAGTCGTCCGTTCCGGAACCTTCAACTAAACGCCTTATGACGGCAGAAAAAGGGGTCATAGGCTGGGCCAAAATTGCGGAATGGCCCAAGTTGAACGCTATAATTGAGAATGTTCGGCTGTTATCAATGCAGCGTTCTCAAGAAGTCGCTTGCATCATTGAACCATCTCTTACTAATGAATTTGTCAGAGCAAGGATCAACGCAATGATCGACAATCCTGTCTTCGGGTAAGAAGTAATGGAGAACTTAAAGTCTTTGAATGTGCACATCCGCAATTTCGTCAAGGCATGTTGTCCCAAAGAAAGAGAGAGAGAGTTGTTGTTGAGAGTGCGTATGATTCAGGGGGGGGGTTGCCCCTTGTAGTCAAGGTACAGGCTGAACTGTTAATTGCAGCAAGACCCATTAGAGGAGAAGGAAACCGTAATGAGGGTGCCATGGGGGTTGCAGGGCAGACTCCTGGATCGGCACACTGTACCGGGTGTCATTTGTGCCGCAGTAGCAAGCAATTAGAACGTAATTGTCCTTTAAAGGAAGGTGCGAGTGGGGCGCCACAGTAGGTCCGTAAGAAATCAAAGTTAAGCAGAGCAGAAAAACGTAAGAAGTGGGAGGAGGCGGCTGTGGTATTGGCTTTGAGCAAGGCAGCTGTATCTTCAGGTGCGTCAGGGAGAGCAGTCGCTAAAGCAATTGTGAAACCGGCAGCAGCAACAGCGGGGACAGTAGGAGGAGCTGTGGTGTTTGCTCCAGCCAAGTCTGAGTGACTTGGGAGTGTCACTGAGGTAGTGGTAGATGGAGTATTTATCAGGATGTGGTCGTAATACCTATATAGAAGGATAAACCTTAGTTTAGCCGGAATTATCATATCATATGATCTGATAAACCTAGTTTGTAATTATCAGATCATATGATCTGATAAACTTAGTTTGTCAGATCTTAGAATCTGATAAACCTAGTTTGTGTTCAAGACTGAACACATGACTCATAGAGTCCTCGTTATTGTTCAATAATCTAAATTATATAATAAAGACGCAACGTCCCCCTAACTACTAAGGGAGAACGTCCAGGTACAGTTATTTGAGCGTAATTTATTACAAGGATATCTTGAAACAGGGGCAACCCCATTGCTGATATCCACTACTTTAGTAAAACACTTAGACTTAAAAATATACAGCTTATGGTGGAGC
>NW_014036071.1:0-2446 GCF_001186125.1 Sphaeroforma arctica JP610 | reverse complement strand
ATACATACATACATACATACATACATATATATATATATGTGTGTGTGTGTGTGTGTGTGTGTAAATATGTATACACACGTATACATATATATACAAAATATAGGCGCATATACGGACTGTATTTTTAATACGCATTCCGTTGGTCTTATAGGCTATTTCAAGGTAAAAATTTCAACATACCTACATGTTCATGTTTCGCAGATGCACTCATATATATGTACCCATGTATAGTTAAAAATGGGCGAATGATAATATTTAAATGGCCAATTTAACAGCGTAGCAGAAATAATGTCAAAATACTGCTCAAAAAAGTGTAGAATAGGGCGTACTGCGACTTATCTCACAGATAAGTACGTATGATTATGGTAATGTCGCGAGACAAGTAGCAACTTACCTGTGTCGCCAACTCTCTCGTGGGGAGAATGATCAAAGCTCCAACGTCATGTTTTTGCAGAGGTTGAGCGCGTTTCTTAATGATCTCGATTATGGGAATCACAAATGCCAGAGTTTTGCCTGAGCCCGTTACTGCTTCCACAATGACATCCTATAAGGAAAGTATTTCGTCTTGTCAATTTTGTGCACAACATCACGAGGTATTGTCTTTTGAGACAGTCACGTCCAGTGAACTATGTGAGTGTAACTGCCATCATTCAGCTGGGCAGTACATTCCATTTGTTTAGAACTGACAGAAGTATCATTACCTTATTCGTAGTAAAAAGTGGTATAACGGCCGCTTGCACAGGCGACATGCGCTCAAAGCCCAGGGCATGCACAATGTCTAGCGTAGCATCGCTGATATGAGGGTTCAGCGATTCGAAAGAGCCTGCTTTGGCCGTATGTGACATTTTCAAACGTATACTACCTGTGAGCAGAACAATTTATAAATAACAGGTTTAGTCCCAATGCAAGTATCGTTACCTTAGAACACTATATAGATATATGACCATCTGTTTACACAGCCTTCTTAACTTAAAAGCTCCCTTGTGCTGTTAAGTATAATGTAAAATTAACTTAAAGAAGAGACGTCTAAGATTAGGACCCTCTGGCCTGAATCATCTCTCTCCCCCTTGTGCGGACTGCAGAGCGAGCATAGACCTCAAAAATATTCAGCCCCCCACCCCCAAAAAAAAGGATTTGACTTGCTTCAACAGCCCTCTAAACCAATATACATTTCAACTGAAGAAGGCTACGTTTGACTGTAGTTATTGAGTGGCTATGACTCATAGACATATGATTTGACTGTCATTCATTTTTTAAATTAGGGGAGGCTATGATTTGACCTTTACACTCAAACCCTAAAACAGGGTAACCTTTATCTAAAACAACACGTGTTTTTCTGAAGCCTTCTGAAATCAAAGTTTATACTATTTAACACCCCATTCATATACTAAGGGGATTAAATCGGGCCGAAAATTAAGAACCGTTCCTGACTAGCTAAATCTGTAATTTATTTATCTATTTTTTGGCTTATTTCAAGATTAAGTATTTTGAAAATGATCTGCGAAGGCGCCAAAGTCGCAGTACAAGTAGAACACCTATGCGTAGGAGTTTAACACTACATCGGAATCCTTCAAAACGCGATTATTGGGTCTTAATAAAATAATTAGTAAAGTTTCAATGTTGTCACGTACAATTTTTTTCCAAATAATATCGTATATGCGTTCTTATATCCATAATGCAAGCTACAGCTGCTAAAATCGAGAAAAAGTGTATTCACGGCATTTGATGTGCAATACCGTCGATTGCACGATGAATCTCATTTCCTGAACTTTTTGTCAAAATTTACTAAATATTCATCCACATACGATTAAAAGCACATTATTACGGTTTAATTGTGGTTATGTGAGTATAAAGGAGGTCTAAAAGACATAACGAAGCCATGTATTCGAATACGCACACCAAATGGATGTCATTGATTGACATGCATGCACTTGAATGGTGATTTTGAGCAAGTATAATAAGCCTTCTATACCATAATAATGGGTTTTACAGTAGTATTACTTATATTTATTATATATGGGAACCCTTAGAAGGTTCGAAATGTTAATACGCGACCCGGATATCCAAGATTTGGCATGGTCGAAAAGTGCACAATCGTGTTCATTCATCGATACATATCTCATGAACCAATAGAGCTATCAACTTGATAGAGCTATCAACTTGGCGCCTTCGCAAAATAAATAAATTTAAATGTCTCGAAAAAAAAGGCTAGAAAATAATATTGGGAATATATCCAAAACCGGATTTAATGAATTAGGTTTGGTTCTTAAAAATCGACTCCCCTTAGTAAATGGATGGGGTGTTACAAAAAACCAATAAAAATTTATTTTTTATTTTATTTATATATGTATATATATATATATATATCTACTAGTATATATTGTTTAATATATATATATATAAATATATATATATATCTATACATATATATATATATTTATATATA
>NW_014036072.1:0-2448 GCF_001186125.1 Sphaeroforma arctica JP610 | reverse complement strand
AGAAGGCGCGTTTGCTCACGACTGGTCGACAGTTGACGGATGGATGAACCCACCTTGGAAACAGATATATAGGATGTTACGCAAGATACGAGCGGACGGCGCACGGGCAACGGTATGTTTGCCATGGATACTAAGAGCACCATGGTTTGACTTGTTCAAGCAGTTATTGCAAACAGATCCACTAATGGTCCCACGAACACCCCATACATTCTTCAAGCATGCCAAGTACGCCTGCGGGAAGACACCTTGGGGACATACGGTAGTAGCACGGGTGGGACCCCCCAACGGGTTCAAGTTGGACCCCCTGTTTTCACAGCGACTTGGGTATGCAGAACCAAAGCACATAAAGTATATCATGTGCTTAGACACAGCGCGCGAAATCTCAGTGGCAATGGCGGACGCCAAAAGTCAACCAGCGTTTGAACGGGCGACTCCGGCAGAGCAACAGCGACGCACACGGCTTACACAAGCGCAACATGAACAGGGACATCATGGGGCAGCGGACACAGTCCAACAACTCCGTCAGGACGGTCATGTATGGCCTGGGGCACTAGAATTAGCCACAGAGGTAAAGCGGCAGTGTGCCACGTGTTTGAGCCAGGATACGCTTCGTAAAGGCTTCCACCCGATGATTAGTATTGACGCACGCTATCCATGGGACCACATCCAATTGGATTACATCCCAATGCCACTGGAGTCCAGACGCAAGAACAATTATATACTTCACGTCTTGGACATCGCCACTGGCTACTCCGTCCTCCGAGCCACACCGGACAAGACGAAGGAGACCACGGCACAGACACTCGTAAAGATTTTTGGCGAGCATGGTTTTCCACGGCTGATCCAAACGGACATGGGGAATGAATTCACCAATAAAATAGTGGAGCGTTTGGTGCAAAAAGTGGGGATGTTACATAAAGTGTCGCCACCATATCGACCCCAAGTGCTGGGCGCAGCGGAACGCCGTCATAAGGAAATTACACGTTCCATTAAACAATGCGTTCTGCCAGAATTCAAGGACAAACCGGTACGGGTGGAACTCCTTCGGTTGGTGCATAGACGCACAGACCCTCCACTTAACGATGAATTGTGGACTGAAGGAGGTGTTGAGTTTCGCCACATTATTACACACCGTACTAATGATGAGACAGGGAAATTGTAATACCTGGTGAGATGGCGGGAAGGCGAACCAACGTGGGAAACAGCGGAAGCATTTGATGATGCCAACGATATCGTGGCCTACCATAAAGCTTCGCAAACACGGACACGTAAGCGCCAACGCGCCCAAATATAATGTTAATTATCTGACGACCATTTGGTCGAACGGTATGCTCGAACCGTGATCTTCGAGCCCTCCAGCTCTCAGAGGTTAATGCCAGCGCACTGCTCTAGCTCTCAGAGGATAACTGCCAGCACACTGCTTTAGCTCTCGGAGGATAACTGTCAGCACGTAAAGTACTTTAGTATTTCTTATCATCTCTGAAACTGGCACACTGCTTCGGCCAGTGTTTCAGTTTGGGGGGGTTGTGGTCAGAATTATATAGTACGTAAAATTTTACAGTTTATCAGAATAATCTGATAAACTGGGTTTTAGAGTTTTGCTGTTTTTACAGCACATGACTGATGACTCATTTTGAGAGTCATTAATCTTAGGATTACTGTTTACAATTATTAATAAATGAACAACGTCCCCCTCCCTGAGGAGGGAGAACGTTGAGATATAGATACTCGACGTGTATTTACTACACCTGTTCATTAACTACAGCTTCGTATAATGGCATAAATCTCCGTTGCGCAGCCTCGAACAAGAGGTTCTTACGTAAATTCGTAGTAAGCATGATTTGACCAAATTCCTTGAACGATCTCGACAACAACAATAAGATACTCGTATCGATAGGGTGCCTTCGGTATTTTCAATCTGGACGATACGTAGTGTGTAACTTATCTATGTCCTTGACAAACTTTTTACTGTCCACAGTTTTCTCAGCGTGTATGATGCGTAGCTCCGTAGTGATCTTGGATTGAAAGTGCCTTTCCATTGTCATCCGCAAACTGGCTTGCTCAATCTTCCCCTGATCCATTGCTAGCGTCGCTTCTTCTTCTGCATTAAGCATCCGAGCTATGAAATCAGTTCCTGTCACTTTCTGAAATCTCGTCAATCTGTGCGTCCGTCTCCTTCATGCCATGTAGTCACTGGTCGTCATCGTCGTCCTTTAGATCCTTAAAGAAAGTTCCTAAAACTTAACACTACACTAAGCGCCACTCGGGTTTGACGACATTGTTAAGTGACCGTACTACTGTATATATTAATTTTCTTTTTGCTTACCATAGCGAAAGAAAATACTACTACACCGGTACCTGAGATGGGCAAGCAGGCTAATGAGCGACTGTGGAAACGACCGCGCTGAGCTTTGATTTGTGCCAAGGTGGAGACAGTATTGTCTATGG
>NW_014036073.1:0-2451 GCF_001186125.1 Sphaeroforma arctica JP610 | reverse complement strand
TTTACTATTTCGATACATATACATATATATATATATATACAAATTGTTTATATATTTATTTATATATATATAGCACGCAGTTCATGAGTGGCCGCATTCACTGCCAGTCTAGTCGGCTTCTGCCAATTGTATATGGTTCTCTATACGCCGGTGCCTTACCAGTACTACATTGTGCGATTGTATATCTAGCCTAGCACCATACAAGCGGCACTCGATGGGTCCTTTCTAGTATATGCTGTTATATGTACTACGTCGGACCCACACGCTCATAGTATACTCAGGTGCTGCAACAGTGCAACAGTGTTTGTTTCAATATCTAAGTCACCTAGCATCACTCCAGTGTCGCGGTTAAGTCGCTTTGCGTGGGCCAGCCCCAGTTTGTTCTCCTGTGGGTACTATATTGGACTCACAGGCTTAAACAACAGCTACGCATAGTCTGTGCATAAATCGACCTACGCTGCATAAACTACGTATTCATACTCTTGTTACGTAAACTGCCCATTCAATTTCCGGTTGTACCCACTATAAAAACAGTACCCGGAATACGTAAACTCGTCGATTTCTGACATACGTAAACTGCCAAGCCAATTTTCAATTTGCCTCCACTTCAGAATCAGGATCTAAAATAGATAAACCCATCGATATCTCTGGAATGCTTATACTCGAACCAGTAGTACGTCAACCCCAATTAGGCACACATACACTGCTTGTCAACCTCCATTTTGCACCTACTGCAGAATCAACTACAAGGGAGTGGATGTTTGGGAATGTCCGCCGAACGGCCAAGGTGTGTGGCAGTATTCCGTCGCACATGGTGAAACCCTAAAACCCCAAAACCCTAAAACCCCTAGAACGACATGTGCTGCAAAACTTTAGTGTCAGAGGGCGTCCATTGTATTAGGGTTAGGCTGAGTGCGTATATGTCGCACATCAGTGTCTATCTCATTCGTCATGTAGTGAACGGGTTTAGTGTCTTTTAGTCTGATGTAGTCAACTCCATTGGGCTGAGACTGAGTGGACACGATGTTGTGTACCTTGGCTGTGAAGTAAATTGAGGTGTGTATTGCATTCACGTTTAACGGCACTGCACGCTTCGGGATAGCAACCGGCCTTTGGCAGACTCGAGCAATTTCCGGGTTTTATTCGATCGTTGCATACGAAGACAAACAATTGGAGGCAATTAATTTGGAACTATCTCTGATTAATTCGAAATGATCTAGAACTATCTCCGATTATATCGGATTTTTTTGGAATCCCAGATTTGTTTGAATTAATTTGAAACTATCCCTGATCAATTCGGTAATTTTTTAAACTATCCCTGATTAATTCGGAATTATTTAGAGCTATTCCTAATTAATTCGGATCTGATACTCACTTTCAGGTTTAGCGGCACTGATGGCTCTAAATATCCTCCGGCATTTCGATGTCCAAACAATGGGACACAACAGTGCTGAGGCTCTGCATTTAATGATTGAGGTGTGTTTAATAGCTATCTAACATTTACGATTTGTATAGATTGTATTCGTTCCCTTATACTGGGCGTATACGTATATATATAAGTGATGTGGAATTACGTATATATTTTAAGTGATATGCAAATACGTACATATGAAGCGATATAGAAATACGTATATATAAGTGATGTACAAATAGGTATATATATATACAAGTGATGTGTATATAGGTATATATCTAGAGGATATGCAAATACATATATATATCTAACGGGTATTCATATATAAAAATATGTATAAGTGAAAGGCGTTGCAACCCCCATCGGAGAAATGATGGAGAAAACAGTCAGGTTTCTACGCTTGATATTACCCGTTTTGCTTGTCCGCGTGTCCTTTCGTGAGTCTTTGCATATACCACCAAGATTGAAGCAAACCGCGTCCAATCAGTTATCCGCATTCCCTGCGGAAACCATGTACCACCGACGGGTTATGCTTCCGGGTCTAGAGAAAGCTTATGCTTGAACGGATACTCTAAAGTGCTCACGCTAAGAACATATACGTACCTTCCTATATGACTGTATAGCATAATAAATACAATACGTTCTGCGTAAATGTTCTCGATCTTAAACCTCCGATGTCAAACCTCTCGATCGTAATGTTTACTGTGTACAAACACGGCGTCGTTGTTCGCATCCTACGGGCTATGCGTTTAACGGTTACTAATACTCAGAGGTATGTAGCTGATCCAGACTCTAAGCGACTAACCATCCTTTCTATCGTATGTGATATCTGTGTTCCTGACGGATATCTATTTATTTCGCCATTATTTATTCAATGGTCATCATACTTATTCACATACACTGTGTCTTCGTTCTTTAACTTTTGCCGCACTAAACGCACAACAATTCGCACTGGGAGTTTATCCCACTCAAGTAGTGATACGATACGACATGCACACATACCATAAAAGGCTGTTACTATATATATATGTATATAT
>NW_014036074.1:0-2451 GCF_001186125.1 Sphaeroforma arctica JP610 | reverse complement strand
GTGTGTGTGTGTGTGTGTGTGTGTGCATGTATGTATAGATGCACTACAAAACTATAAATATATATATAAAAGCAATCAAGTATACGTAGAAGCCTATGCTACGCTCTCAGGCACGTGTGCACGTATATTCTAAGCTCCTACGTACATACACATGCACACATACAGGCGGGTGTTATATACATACATACATACACATAACTCACCTTGATAGATAGTATATATGTGAAGACCTCGTCTGGCCCAATGTCATCCTTGAGTTTGTTTAGAGCTGTTACAATCGGTGTCCCAAAGGAATCGTCTGCAAGTGTACCCGAGTATCCCTGCTCAGTACATTGCGTAGGGCAGCCAGGAACATCGCATATTTCGTCGGCTGCGTTGTATATACGTAGTCTTGTATGAGCTAGTCGTGTATTTGGTCTTAAAAGTGGTCGTGTAAAATAGTTGTAAAAATACGCTTGTTATATTTAGTCCTGGTTCGGGTTGGCCATACACTAGTCAGTCACCAATTAGTCCATCCTGTACAAACTTGAAGGTAGTCTAGTACTAGTTCATCTATTCGGCTCGAAAGTAGTCTTGTAATAGTCCATTTTGTATTTAATCTCGAAAGGAGACTTGTATTAGTCACAGATTGTCGGTTCAAAGCTACGTAAATCATATGTATATATATACTCACGTTATCAATGGTTGTCACATCCAAGTGCCATCTCATATACACTATCGTTATCCTACGTATTCACTTGACTTATTTTATGTGTCGTATGAATACAAGTTAGCTGACCACAACTCGTGTGCCTCCCATGCCCTGGCGGTGGGGGCTTGCTCAAGACAACTTCCCCCGAAAACCGACACTTTCAGGGTCGTGTCTTTTTTTAGATTGGGAGAAGACACGGGTGAAAAGAAAACCTCAATGCATACGGTCCAACATATTGAGTCGTCGGTCTCAGAAACCAATCACGACTACCAAACAATATAATAATCATCTCAGACGAGTTCGGTTACACATGTCTGCATGTGTGTACTGGATGATCCACAGATTGTATGTACATTTCAAATGTCCGTGTACATACTACACCGTGTAGGCCTAAGAAAGGCATGTGTAGATAGTCCCACAAACTCACCTGCCGGAACAGATTGCTCATTCAGGTTCTCGTTGAACGCCAACCACCTGCATGCGCACAGCCGACGAGAATGGTTCAGTCACTGGCTACGAAAGGTATATCCCGGGTACCGCTTTGATATTCATTGATACCGGGACACGCACTGCGAAAACACATAGGTTGAATAGGTCTGGATGGCCACCGCTATCCGCGTGGCACACCCGTGTTTCCCGTTTGGTCGTGACGGACGTATTATTAGAGAGACACGACAATGAACGGGAGAAGTCAATGGAGGCAACTATCGGGGAAAATAGATAAAACATAGAACCCTAAAACCCTAAACACTCGTGAATGGACCGGAGAAGTCAATGGAGGCAACAATCAGGATTTAACAAATCAGGGCCTTCAAGGCTCGTTTTCGGCTGCCACTATAGGCCCTTTGATTGGACGATGAATACCCTCGGGGAAAAGGTACAGACTGCTGCGATCCTATTCAGATTCGCACAAAGCACTGTCAGCTGTTGTAGCTCGACTGCCATACTGCCCAGGGCCATGAAACTCAAGAGAAGTTCCCTGGCCGAACTAGTATCTGCCTATGCCACTTGTATGTGCTTACGATATGAAGTCCAGATGAAAATGCAGCTGCTATGTCAAACACCAACTTCTGAAGCGGCCCCGAGCGCATGCAAGCTGTCTGGTGAGCGATCACCGGGCAAGGTTCACATTCTATACGTATGTACGACCCACACATCCAATCTATATGGCCGTACTTGCACATCCGAGGTAATCAAACAAGGACTAAAACAGACACATACCTACTATGCCAGATCATGCCTTCCGACATCAGCTCTAACACTCGTGAGCTGTCTCTGAAGCGATTCCACACGTCTGGGCCTATCTTATGTATATGGTAGGACGCCATCAGTGCAATGGCACAGTCGATGTAGCCAGCTCCCATCGCATCCTCCTGACTGTACAAAAACTTACGGACCCTGCGGTTGGGTACGAGGGATCAGAGGTAGGGACAAGCGGTATATACAGATGAAGTGTTATGTGCTGGGCACATACGGATATCCATATGTGTTGGTCTGCACGAAACGGTGCAGGTGTGATATACACACATACTACTACTGACTACTGAGCAATAAGATTAGAAGCGGTAAGAAATAACGCAGACAAACAAACAAACGACACACGCACATTTATGAAGATTATATACCGATGAAGTAGCGAAAATGTAAATATGTACAACAGAGCCGCACTGATTCATACACTATGAGCAATGTGTATGTACGCCGATGGCATTCGAATACACAGATACACAATTGTTCACAAAAATGTTTAAGAGTACAGA